>NW_027069545.1:1508556-1571056 GCF_002906115.3 Quercus suber
AAAAAAAAAAAAGAGTCATCAAAATCATTATATTTCTATAAAAAAAGAAGAAGAAAAGAACTCTAACAAATAAATCTATTATTATTATATAGATTGAAAAAAAAATAGAAATGTATGAATTGAGTGAAACTCAAAAGGAAAAAAAAAAAATCGATAATTCATAACCAAATGATTCACTAATTGCCCATTAAAATTTAATCTACGAATTATGCAACTTATTCCTTGACCAAATAAAAAAAAATGAAAGATATGATGAATATAGAATAAACACAGTCATAAATCAAATAGAAACAACTAAAAAAGATAATAGAATAATATTTATAACTCCAGAGAGAAAAATTAACCCTAGACACATCTATTTTCACACCGAAATCTATATTCTCCTTGTGTCAAGTCTTAATTAGATTTTGTCCAAAAAAACAAGTCTTAATTAGATTTCAGTAAACAATTTACAAAGAATAGAGAGATTGCTTCATTTATTTATTTTATTTGTATTGGTGATAGATAAATAGTAGGAGAGGGAAAGGAAATCACAGACATAACTTAAGGGATGGATGTTATTACTCGTTAATAGTGCACTATCACTTGATAGGAGACTTTTAAACTGTTGTTTTGGTGAAATGTTTAACGTGCTTTAGCCTTTAGGATTATCCAAAATAGATCTTGGGATACATAGAAAAAAAAAAGTGTACTGGGCCTTGGCCATCTATAGTTATATACGAGATTTGGGCCTTGGGCTACATAACAATCTAATCCCCAAAAATCTAAGAGAAAAGATCTTGGGCCTTGGCCATATATTATATACCGGATTTGGTCAGGTCCTTTTGCAAGAAATTTTAAAGTTGAATCTTGTTTTATATGAAAGCGTATTTTGGAATCTGGAACATCTTTATATTTTGGTCATATCATTTGAGTATGTGATAGTGATGTGATGATATTAAGGGTTGTGTTACAGTGAGGGCATTGAACTCAATATTCCAACAATGGGATGCACAAGCAGTGGCATTGTGGAACATAAGTGGAAACCCATGTAGCGGAACTGCCGTAAATGATACGATTTGGAGGACCCAATGAATAACCCATCTATCAAATGGGACTGTACGTACAGCAATGATACCATCTGCCATGTTACACAATTGTATGCTCTCTCTCTCTCTCTCTCTCTCTCTCTCTCTCAAAATAATAGGACATCAAAAGAGAATAAATAATAGTTTGCATTTTATCACCAAATTCCTTCCATAATCTATTCTCAAGTTCTAATATTGTCATGCCCTGAACCTACGTAAGAGCTAGTTGATTTTGATGACTCTTTTTTTTTTTGTTTCATTTGCTGCATTTAGGAGGAAAAAAAATCATTTTAACTAATAATTCTTAACTAACAAAATGTTAAAGGAAGTTACATATGAGCTAGGATGTTGTAAAATTCCATTTAGTGCATAATTCTTCAGTTAATTAGTATGATTTTTGTAGTGACTAAAAATAAGAAAAGTGGTCGTTTATATCCTTATGATTTCATACACTGTCCTCCAAAAGTTGTAATAAACTCTATTCTTTTTTTTATTCAATTTAAATTAAATTAATACATTTTGGTAAATTAATAAAGTCATAACATATAAATTGATACATTTTGCACGGAGGTTTTGAGAAAAGAAAAATGTTGATGCAATTAAAATAACAAATAATTGATGATGTGATATCAAGTTCGCACCAAAATATATCAATCAAATTAAAAGTTAAAACTATCAATCTCTAGTACATCTCATGAAGATGCCATGTTTCTTGGTTAAGATACATATATGAAGTAAAATAAAATAAAGATTTAGAAAATAAAATGTAATTAGTGTGTTTGGGTGAACTTATATATCAATTTATTAGTGCAAAAGTAATTATATTTTGAAAAAAAAAATTAATGTCTTAAAAACTGCAGGTTTTATTTTGAACTGAAAATAAACTCATTATCCTAACAAAACTTCATGCTAGAAATTAAGAAGAAACACTATTAGAGGCAAGAAAAAGAGAGAGAACTAAAGTTTGTTAATTTATGTCAGTGTAGGTAAACGTGGACTGTGAGCTTCTCTGTATGAGTGAATCCTTGCTAATATCTCAAACAAAGCTAGGAACAAAAATGGACAGATTGGCTTTGCCAACGTTTTAATTAAACCCCATGTGATGTGATTGCTTTACTGCAATTTCATTTTGAGCCAACTCTTTTCAAATTTGGTTTATTACAATTTATATATGCAGATTTGAGAGGTTCATATCAGTACGTTGAAATGAAATGAAATGAAGAATTTATTACAAAATACAGAGAGAGAGAGAGAGAGAGAGAGAGAGAGAGAGAGAGAGAGAGAGAGTAGTACCTTCAGAAGGGTCTGTGGTGGCAGTCTGGGCGTTTGAGATGCGAAACGATACTAGGAAGAAGAACACGAGACAGTAACCATAAGCAAATATTGAAGAAGACTGTGACTTCACTTTCATATTCATCTTCAGAGCTTCCTATTTTACAAGAAAAAATGAAGTAGATATATAAAACACTTTCACTTACATATATCCTAGAGGAGTAGTAGCAATGGCCAATGGAGCTTAAGCACTATATAGGGACATGTGACATGACAAATTATATTTAGTATGCGTTTAGATACCACTTATTTTGCTAAAAACTGAAAACTAAAAATAATAAAAAAATAATAATTTTTGAATTACTATTCACACAAAGGTTACTGTAGATAAGCCTGAATGCACTGTTTATGTCCCATGAATAGTGCAAGAGGCGTTGGACATAAAAAAATAAAAATAAAAAGGCCAAAAACGCAGAGGAGAGAAAATGCTGACGCAAACGTGAACAAACCAAACGGACACTTATTGTTCAACTTGGAAGTATTTGGCCATGTGTCAAGCAGTGAACCCAAAACAAAACCAGTGAATAGTGATAGCCACTGTGTGTACAAATCACATGCATATCGTGCTATGTTGTCATCATTTCTCAGTTATAAGAGCATTCATATTGGGAATGTCATATGCCATATGTTGGCAAAATTTAGCATAAAGGCCCAAAAAACCCCCCACATCTGGACTTGTAAAAAGCAAGTATTGCAAATTTTTTTACAATACTGCTATAGTGCAATTCTACCTTTAGAATTGCACTGTAGCACAATTGTAAAACCAAAAACAATATTTTATTCTCTCTACTGTCCTCTCTCATTCTAACTCACACTTCCTCTTTCTGTCTCTCACACGTCACAACTTCTCCCTCCTCACTCCCTTTCTCACATCTCTCTCGTTCAAAGCTTGCACTGGTGCTGGGTTTTGGATTTTGGAGGTAGGATCAGCGTGGATCGGTGTGCTAGGTTTGGATCGGTTGATGGTCGGTTTGGATCGGTTAATCGGTGGGTTTGAATTGGTGGATCTGTTGATCAGTGGATGGATCGGTTGGGTTGATCGTCAGTAGCTCCGATGGTGGCTCCAGTGGTGATTTTTTTTTAATGGGTTTGCTCTGATGGCGTTGCTTTAGTTTTTGTTTGGTTTTAGTTTTGGTTTTTGTTTTCTCATCTACCCTCTCTCACTCTCTGACTCGCTATTGGTCGAAGCAAGGTCTGACAGAGGCGTGGTGGTGATGGTGTTTTTCTAGGTATTTTCGACAGCTTGGGTTTCAAATCAGCGGTGTGGGTTTCTAATTGGTGGTTTGGGTGGTGGGTGTGGTGGTTGTTGTTGGCTCCAACTGGTTTGATGGTTTGTGTGTATGTGGCTCTGTTGATGGTTTGATGGTTTGTGTTTGTGTGTGTGTGGTGATGGGTTTGGATAAGTTGATCGGTGTATCATGGGTCTCTGTGTGTTGAACCGGTACTAGAGGTTGAGGGAGAAAGAGAGGAAAAGGAAGAGAAAAAGAGAAATAGTAAAAAAAAGAATAAAAAAGATTATTTAAATAAAATGGGGGAAAAAAAAAAAAGAATTTTGGGACGCTAGGAGTATTGTAAAATGGTATGGTATAATTGTTAAAGTGGCTTTTTGGGATGGTAAAATAGGATGTGATAGAATTCCCGGATGTGAATGCTCTAATAAAAATTGTATTTTGAAAACTTAGTTTTTATAAGTGGGTCCTATTTATGGGTGCCTTTATGCAATGGTTAATAAATCATATTAGAAAACTTTTAATATTACTTTAATGGGATATATAAAAAATTGTCAAAAAAATTAATTGCTTTATTATTTTCCAATTATATGTTTCTAAAAATAGTTTATAAATCAATACCCTTAGGTGATTTGTTAACATTTTCTTTTATAATTTGTGTGTACAACCTAGGATATACAGATACAGACGCGAGTACAAATATAGGTATGGATACGACATAGCAACATGAACAATTTTTGAAAAATCATAACATGAAATGGCAGATATAATACCAATATGATATGGGTATGACACAAAAATGACACTCTAAATGAACTGTACATGCATCTTAGTGTATAGCTAGTCGTATGTATGCAATAATAATTAACATTATATATATATACATACACACACACACACACATATATATATATATATTGTTTTTTTGCTTTCTAGGCTTGTGTAATAATTACGTTGCACAAGCTGAGTCAACAAGGAGCCCAAATGGTGCTGAGATGCTGTGTTTCACCTAATAATAATTAAACAACACAGAAACGCAAATCCTCCATTGACTGTGTGCCACATATGGCAGCAGCCATTAGGTGAGAGAGAGAGATCGAAGCTTCTTTTTGTTACTGTTTTTCAAACGTGCATGTTTCCGGTACGTGAAAACATAATTTACTGTGCAGATGAGATTGAAAACTATCTTAAAATCTTGTCCCAAATACATACTATTTACTTGATTTTTTTTTTTTTTAAAAGAATTACTGACAAGGCTGTTGGTGAATACTTTTAAGAGAACACCATTAATTTGGTGAATACTTTTATGCATTTCATGTCGCTAATAGAATAATTTCATCCAGCGAAAAACTGGAAATTAATAACTTATTCTATTTTCTGAAATTGATGGTACATCAATTACAATTAATTATTTTATCAAATTATGATAAATTGTGTTGTGGTAGAAGGAGTGATAGAAATTTGTCATTAAATGATAAAATCCTAAGAATTACAATATCCCCTTTTGTTCCCATATGGTGAGGATGGTTTTAGGCTCAGTATTTTGTATAGTAATGTAGATGGAATCAGATCTGATACAACTGATTCTGTTACAATGAGAGAATACTATGCGTATCGATTGCAAGAACGTGAACATGAGGGAAATACTTTCGTAAACGGTGGGAGATTGTTTCAACAATTTGATGTAGATGCCTACACATGTATTGAAGAAATCCGGCTTATGTGGGTAAAACATAACCAAGACAAATTAAGGATAGAATTGTATAAAGGACTGAAAGATGCAGTTATGAGAGGAGATACCACCTCTGCATCTTCAGGCAAAATATTTGTTCTACCTTCAAGTTTCACTGGAAGTCCAAGGTATATGATTGAAAACTATCAAGATGCAATGGCGATTTGTAGATGGGCAGGTTATTTGGACCTATTTATTACCTTCACTTGCAACACAAGATGGCCAGAAATTGATCTTTTCCTATCTAGGAAACCTGGACAGAAAGTAGAAGATCGGCCTGATGTGGTTGCAAGAGTGTTCAAGATAAAGCTTGATCAACTTTTAAATGATTTAAAGCATGGTCAACACTTTGGGAAAGTAATTGCAGGTATTCTAAACTTTACATTTTAAATATTTTTTCCTTCTTCTCTACTTGGCTTAATAATTAATCTAAATAAATGTAACTAACTTATTGTTTTGGTGGCAGTTGTCTACACTGTTGAATATCAAAAGAGCGGGTTACCTCATGTGCACATTTTACTTTTTCTACATCATGATGACAAGCATCCTACAGCAGCAGAAATTGTTAGAATTATCTCAGCAGAAATTCCAGATTTGAATGAAGAAACTTTAGCTTATGAAGTTGTCAAACAATATATGGTCCATGGTCCTTGCGGCTCTATTAATTCAAAGGTAGATTGTATGGTTGAAAACAAATGTACAAAGCACTTCCCTAAAAAATTTTGTTCGCAAACCACTGTTGATGAAGATGGCTTCCCAATATATAGAAGAAGGAATAATGGAAGATTTGTTGAAAAAATGGAGTCAAACTTGATAATCAATTTATAGTTCCACACAATATTGAGTTATTGGTGAAATTTCAAGCACACATTAATGTCAAGTGGTGTAATTGTTCAAGATTTATCAAGTACTTATTTAAATATATATTAAAAGGACCTGATTGTGCAACTTTTATTCTTGAAGAAAATTTACATATTGATTTTTCTACTGGAGTGCAACATATGACAGATACTAATGAAGTTAAGACATATTTAAATTGTAGATATGTGTCTGCCATAGAGGCATGTTGGAGGATGTTTGAGTTTGCAATTCATCATCAAGAGCCTGTTGTTCAAAGACTCAGTTTTCACAATGAGGACAAACAACCAGTTGTTTTTGAAGATACTAATTATTTCAATAATGTTGTGGACAAGCCAGATATCGGAAAAAGCAAATTTACAGAATGGATGAAAGCGAATGCATTGTATGAAGAAGCAAGGGAATTGACTTATTCTGAATTTTCTACTAAATGGGTTTGGCATAGAAGAGACAAAGAATGGAAGTTGAGAAAATCTGGAAGATGTATTGGGCGTATATATTATGCTCATCCTACAAGTGGAGAATGGTTTTATTTGCGAATGCTACTCAATGTTATTAAAGGAGCTAGATCATTTGAGGAAATGAGAACTATAAACAATGTTGTGTATCCAACTTTTAGATCAACATGTTATGCTCTTGGTTTGCTTGATGATGATAAAGAGTGGCACGAAGCTTTGAATCATGCATCGTACTGGGCTTTAGGGAAGCAACTACGAGAACTTTTTGTTACAATGTTGATTTTTTGTGAAGTTGCAGACCCATATAAATTATGGACTTCAAATTGGCAGTTGTTATCTGAGGACATTCTGCATCATCAAAGAACAGTTTTACAATATGACAACCTACATCTTGATGACTTTCAATTACAGAACTATGCACTATGTGAAATTGAACAGATTTTGATAAAGAGTGGCAGGTCTTTGCATGAATTTAAGACAATACCATATCCAAATACATTACTTCTCAGACAAAGTAACAATAGAGTATTACAAGAAGAATTGGATTATGATAGAAACTCCTTGGCAGCAGAACATATTAAACTTCTTGCTGATCTTAATATAGATCAAAGAAATATATATGATGAAGTAATTGATTCTGTTTCAGAGAATAAAGGTGGCTTCTTTTTTGTTTATGGGCATGGAGGAATTGGAAAGACTTATCTCTGGAAAACCATTATATGCCGATTGCGCTTAGAAGGGAAGATTGTCATTGCAATTGCATCATCTAGAATTGCTGCATTATTGTTGCCTGGAAGGAGAACAGCTCATTCAAGATTTCAAATACCAATAAATGTAACAAACAGTTCAACTTGCGGTATTAAACAAGGTTCACAAATTGCAGAACTTATGACAAAAGCAAGTCTTATAGTTTGGGATGAAGCTCCTATGGCACACCGAAATTGTTTTGAAGCTGTTGATCGGTCATTAAGAGATATATTGCATTTTTCTAACTCAAATAGTGGGGAGACACCTTTTGGAGGAAAAACTATTATTCTTGGTGGTGATTTCAGGCAAATATTACCAGTGGTATCTAAAGGAAGAAGAGAACAAATAGTTGAAGCATCAATTAACTAGTCATCATTATGGAACAGTTGCAAAGTTTTCATTCTGACAATAAATATGAGGTTGACACAAAACCCAAGTGATATTGCAGCAAGGGAATTTGCTGAATGGATATTGAAAATTGGTGATGGTGAACTTGGTAATAGTGAAGGGGAAGAATTGATTGAAATACCACATGATTTATTAATTCAGCCTGGTGCTCATCCTTTCAACGATATTGTAAAAGCTACCTATCCTGACTTCGATACAAAATTTAACAATACCAAGTTTTTAGCTCCAACAAATGAAGTAGTTGAAGACATAAATGGTTACATGATTGATCTTATTAATGTTGATGAAGAGACATATCTTAGTGCAGATTCATTATGTAAAGCTTCAAGCAACATTCTAGACCAAGATGTCATGTATCCAATAGAGTTTCTCAATTCATTGAAGTTCCCTGGTATTCCAAACCATAAACTCATATTGAAAGTAGGTCTGCCAATAATGTTACTTCGAAATTTAAACCAAAGTAATGGACTTTGTAATGGTACTAGACTCTTGGTCACTCAATTATCAAAATGGGTTTTGGAGGCTTAAATAATATCAGGAACTCATACTGGAGAAAAAGTATTTATTCCAAGAATAGTCTTATCCTCTTCTAATTCCAAATGGCCCTTTGTACTAAAAAGAAGGCAGTTTCAAGTATCAGTTTTCTTTGCTATGACAATTAATAAGAGCCAAGGTCAATCTTTGCAATGTGTTGGGCTTTATTTAGATAGACCAGTTTTCAATCATGGACAGTTATATGTTGCCGTATCTAGAGTTACAAGTAAAGATGGCCTTAGGATACTTATTGTAGAAGATGATTATGTTGATCGTTTTCATACAAAAAAATATTGTCTACAAGGAAATATTCGATAATTTGCCTAAAGGTAACACATACCATCTGTTAAAATTATTTCAAATTTTTTATAATGTAAACTAGATTGTCACTTATATTGTAAACAGTTGATTTTTCTCCATTGTTGTATATAAATTTTACTAATGTTTAAAATGTTCTAATATTATAGATTCATATCGCAATGAAGTACAAAACTTTGAAGTAGATATCAATGAATGTGGTATGCAGTTGCCATAGCAAACAACCATGATCTGATCAATATTGCTATGATCATGGTTGACTAACAGGTAAGTTTTAAATTTTTTTTAAACAGAAAATAATATTAAAAAAAATGGATATAGAAATCTAAATTTTTTTTTTCCATATCTGCATCTTTAACTTGCAGAACTATTTTGTTTAATTAGCTTATACATTCCTAACATTTTTTTTGACATAATAATTTTTAATTGTTTCCAGGGAACCTCATGTGTTTATAATTCTTTCTTTGGCCTTATGTGGCTAGACATGAAGGGGAAATTGATCACACATTATTTTAGTTGAGAGTTAAGGCTAGGGATATTACAATTTTGTATTGGCAAAAGGTTGTGAGTTTCGGCCAAACAAAGTTTTTTGAGTTTCTGCAGTATGTTTCATTATGCAGAAACTGTGTATACTTGATCCTTATACAACAATGTATTTTTTTTTTTTTTTGAGGCCCTTTTATATGGTTTAGCACTGAACCTAAGTAGTTGGAGTTAGGGCATTGTTGTGTTAGGCAAACTTTATTTGTTAAGACAAGGTACTGAGATTGTATTTAACTAAATTTAGAGTAATAACTGAGAGAATATTTGTTTTGTTGCACATCAATCCATAGCCCATTTTGACATAATATGATACGATGAATTGAAGGCCTTCTACTCTATGCATGTACAAGCCTGAAATTTTATAAAGCAATTTCTAGCCAGAGTAATTCACAAAGTCCTTTTGGATTTGATCTTATCCTTATTATAAGCATCAATAGTTAAATATAGTGAAGAAAAAAAAGGAGAAAACTTTATACGTTTTTGGTCATGCTTTCTTTAGGTTTGTTTTTG
This sequence comes from Quercus suber, assembly GCF_002906115.3. Lineage (NCBI taxonomy): Eukaryota > Viridiplantae > Streptophyta > Magnoliopsida > Fagales > Fagaceae > Quercus > Quercus suber. The sequence continues at coordinate 1,518,293 of NW_027069545.1, forward strand.
CCGTGATTGTTTAAATTGAGTAAAAAGTAAAAAGCATAGAAGTAATATTGTAAAGTTGTTATTTACAACTATGTATTTTGTTGGCTTTTATTCCGTGCCAAATTTGATTGTAATTATTACCAATCGGTTATACCCTGTATTTGTTGTGGGATTTGTTGTAAGGGCTGTGTGATAGAGAGAGTGTGTGAAGACTCAAGCATTTGGAGGCTGAAGGATTCTCGCGAGTATGTCGCGACCTAACTTCCTGCGAAGTGAAGCATGTGCCCTGCATGTGCTGGAATGTGAAGAGTCAGGCCAGGTGGAGACAGCTGTCTCTCGCGAGTATCTCGCGGGTAAGGCCTTCCCGCGAGACACCCATGAGACAAGCTGTTCTGCCAGCCTATACTGACTGACTCACACTTTTTGTACTTATCCTATATATACCCTCATTACTCACAAATGTTGAGGAATACTTCAGAAAGAAAACCCTAGCCAAACACATTGGGAATTAGAGATTGTCATCCCCACCTTTCTCTATACACTTGCTTGTGGTATTTCCTCAACTCTTCCCTCTCCATTTTCCATACCATTGAGAGGTTAATAGCCCAAACACTTACCTCACCCTTTAAGTGTGTTGAGTGACATTTTGGTGCTGTTGGGAAGTATTGGAAGAAGCCTGGAATGGCAGATGCAACATGGAGCTTGTTGCGGGATCCAGAGAGCTAGACAAGACACGGTTCCGAGAAGCCTTGTTGGAGTAGAAGCTTGGAGGGCTTAGGTGCATCGGGTAGATTAGGCTTGGAGGGTCTCTTGCTAACCCATGTATCCCAACTGATTGTCTAGTGGATCGATTTCCGCTTGGAGGGCGGCGAAGAGGTTTTTCGCCGAGTTCTTCGGTTTCCTCTTCGAAAACACGTCTTGGTGTTTTCTGTGTTTGCATCCTTCTTACCTACTCTTTTATATTCCATTATACTGCTGTGTTGTTTAGTTTATGGATTAGAGTAGCTTATTTGCTTATCCGCTCGCATTTACACTATTCCACACTTTGTATTAAGTTAGTGTAAAAACTATCGAGCCGTAACTTTAAATTGGGGGTCTAAATTGCTCTTGTGTTTTTAACACATTTCCGAGCTTTCAAATACAATGCTTGAGTGGATTATCTAAAAGATCTCAGATTTAGTAGTAAGAAGAAGAGTACTAATTTTGAGAAAATCTTAGTGTAAAAGAGAAAAATGAACTATTAATTTATTCTTACTTTATGCAGAACATGTTGGTTTATCTCTCTCCTATGGATTGTCCTTGAACTCTGTGCTGTTCTAGGCCATATATATGAGCTGCTTTGTGGAAAATCGGATGGTTTCTGTTGAGAGGATAAAACAGTTTACAAATATTACATCAAAAGCAGCTTGGGAATTTAAAGACTGCATTGCTCCTTCAAATTGGCCTGCCCATGGCAATATTGACCTTAGAGACTTACAGGTAACTGGCCCCTAACTAATTTTGTTTAATTTTTCTGAAAAATAAACCAAAGTTAGCCACGAGCTTTATGGCTTGGCAGCACTGTCCTGTCTCCCCATTGGGTGAACCTGAGCTCATATCTCTCCCCTCCCTCACTTGAAAAAAAAAAAAAAAAATTCATGTCTTCAACTTCCTAAACTAATAAACCATGGCTAGAGTTTGGGCTGTGATTTACTTCTTATCAATTATTATATTAATGTTTTAACCTAACAGAATTTGTATTGCTTTTTATATTTCTTTGGATTGGTTTGTCAAAATATTTTGGTACCGTTTGATTTTGTAATTATGATATTTGTTAGAAATACTGAATTGAAGTATTGTATTTCATCATGAAGGAATATACATGTGATGCCTTTATATAGGAGGCATAAGTGTACAAGTAAGCATATGTGTGTGGTACAAGTAAAGTATAGTACAAGTGTGCTATACAAGTAAACCAGCTGGGCCTAAAGCCCATAATATACATTAACAGCCCCCCTCAAGCTCAAGGTGGATGTGAGACCAGCTTGAGGTTGTCAACCAAATCACGAGTGCGTCCCTTAGGAAGTGCCTTGGTGAAGATATTTGCAAGTTGATCTTTGGAGGAGACGGAGAAAAGCTTAAGAGCACCATGGACAAGATGAGAACAGATAAAATGACAATCAATCTCGATGTGTTTAGTCCGTTCATGGAAGATGTCATTGTGAGCAATATGAATGGCACTCTGGTTGTCACAATAAAGGGGAGTAGCAGAGGATGTGGACACACCCAAATCTTTAAGAAGCCATTGTAACCAAAGGAGCTCAGATGTGGTGTCAGCAAGAGCACGACGTTCTGCTTCAGTACTGGAGCGGGCCACGAAAGTTTGTTTCTTACTTCGCCAAGAAATCAAAGAAGAACCAAGGAGAAAGCAATAACCTGTAGTGGACCTACGATCAGTGGGATCTCCTGCCCAATCAGCATCAGAGAATGCACGGAGTACAAAAGGAGACTGAGCTGAGTAGAAAAGGCCATGGAAGAGAGTGCCCTTCAAGTATCGTAGAATGCGCAGAACAGCAGCATAGTGAGTCGATCGTGGAGCAGACAGGTACTGGCTCACCTGATGAACAACATAAGAAATGTCTGGACGAGTAACTGTGAGATAAACTAGGCTGCCAACCAATCGTCTGTAAAAAGAGGGATTAGACAATGGTTTTTCCCCCGAGGGTGTCAGATGCGCATTAAGTTCAACTGGAGTGTCAACAGTCTTGCTGTCAGTGAGTCCAGCTCGAGATAAAAGGTCAGATGCATACTTGGCTTGAGTAATATAAAGACCATCTGTGGAACGAGTGATCTCAAGACCCAAGAAATAGCTGAGATGTCCAAGGTCTTTCATCTCAAACTGCTGACTAAGAAAATCCTTGAGTTCTTGAATGCCACTGAGGTCATCACCAGTTATGATCATATCATCCACATATAGGAGAAGCAAAATGGTGCCTTTATCATTGCGAACTGGAGTGTCAACAGTCTTGCTGTCAGTGAGTCCAGCTCGAGATAAAAGGTCAGATGCATACTTGGCTTGAGTAATATAAAGACCATCTGTGGAACGAGTGATCTCAAGACCCAAGAAATAGCTGAGATGTCCAAGGTCTTTCATCTCAAACTGCTGACTAAGAAAATCCTTGAGTTCTTGAATGCCACTGAGGTCATCACCAGTTATGATCATATCATCCACATATAGGAGAAGCAAAATGGTGCCTTTATCATTGCGATGAAGAAATAAGGCAGAATCATAAGGACTGGCAGTGTAACCCAAGCGAAAAATGGTGGAGCTGAACTTGGCAAACCAAGCTCGTGGAGCTTGTTTAAGGCCATAAAATGCACGTCGAAGGCGACAAACCTTGTTTGTTTCAACGGAAAGACCAGGAGGTGGTTGCATATAGACTTCTTCATGCAGATCCCCATTAAGGAAGGCATTTTTAACATCCATCTGAAAAAGATCCCATTTACTAGTAGCAGCAACAGCTAAAAGGGCACGAACAGAGGAGATCCGGGCAACTGGAGCAAAAGTCTCTTCATAATCAATCCCATACTCCTGTGTAAAACATTTTGCAACAAGAAGAGCCTTGTAGCGCTCGATGGACCCATCGGAGCGAGTCTTGATCTTATAGATCCACTTACAACTAACCACAGACTGACTAGGAAGGAGAGTAACCAGATCCCAAGTATGGTTTTTGGTTAATGCATCAATTTTCTCTTTCATTGCAATCTGCCATAAAGGGTCAGTAGAGGCCTCACGATAGGTTTGAGGCTCATGGAGTGTAGCAAGGGCAGTGTAACAATGATAGTCAAGTAAATGTGCAGGAATGGATTTTACCCGGGTTAAGTGGCGAGGTGGAATGTCTTGTGGAGGATCTTCAGGCGGAGCAGGAGCAGGGGACCTAGGCTCAAGGTGGGGTAGCTCGTCATCAACCTGTTCATCTACAACCTGTCTAGGAGAATCATCAAAAATATCTAGAGATGGAATAGAGAAGTCCAAAGGAGGATCAAGAGTATCTGTGGAAGGAACAGGAGACTCGTCTGGAAAGATTTTTAAAACAGAAGAGTTAGTTAGGGAAGAACGAAAATGAGAGAGTTCAACAAACAAGCGGTGTTCCCAAAAGACAACATTATAGGAAACACGAAGACGATGAGAGACAGGATCATAGCACCGATACCCTTTTTGAGTTTCACCATAACCAAGGAAACAACAAAGTCTAGATCGAGGCTCGAGTTTGTTGTGCTCATGAGGCTGAAGAAGAACGAAACAAGCAGATCCAAAAGAGCGAAAGTAATGATAGTTAAGGGGTGACCCAAAAAGGCACTCATACGGAGTCTGATTATGGATGACAGTGCTTGAAATGCGATTAATGGCATGAACAGCATGAAGAGCGGCTTCACCCCAAAATGGGGCAGGAACTTTGGCAGAAAGAAGAAGAGCACGGACACTATCAAGAATATGACGAAGTTTTCTTTCTGCTCGACCATTTTGTTGAGAGGTGCCTGGACAGGTTAGATGATGTACAGTGCCATAGGAATGTAACAGAGCTTGAAAAGCATATTGAGTATATTCAAGAGCATTATCAGAACGAAAAGTTTTGATATGTTTGGAGAATTGTGTTTCAACCATTTTTGCAAAGTTACTATATATTGGTAAGATTTCAGAACGAGCTTTCATAGGAAAGATCCAACTATAACGAGAATAATCATCAATAAAAACAACAAAATAACGAGATCCACCAATACTAGTAACAGGAGAAGGTCCCCAAACATCAGAATGAATTAACTCAAAAGTACTATTAGAGATAGATTCACTATTATTGAAAGGTAAAGTTGGCTGTTTTCCTAACTGGTATGAAGTACAATCAAAATTGTCTTTGGACACAGAACCCAACAGACCTTTAGAAGCTAACTGTTGTACCCGAGTAGATGAGGCATGACCAAGACGAGAATGCCAAAGTGCGAGAGAAGGTAAGGAAGAAACTGCAACAGCAACAGAAACAGGAGCAACAGGTGGAAGATGAAGATTGTCCACGGGAAACATACGCCCAACCCTAGGACCGGTCCCAAGCTCTTGCCCCATCCTCGGATCCTGCACAATACACCCAGAATAGTAAAAAATAAAGCGATATCCTAGTTCAGCTAATTGTCCCACAGAGCACAAATTATAGGATAGGTCAAGTACATGGAAGACCCCAGGAGCAGAGAGGTTAGAGGTTGAAACAAAACCTAGACTATTCCCATGCATGGTGGAACCATCAGCTATATGAATATTAAGAGGATGTGGTGCAGGGTCAAGTTTGGAGAATAAGGATGAGTGAGGTGTCATGTGATTGCAGCAGGTAGAATCAAAAAGCCAAGTTTGAGACTTACCGGGCAGAACTGAAAGAGCAGTGGAAAGAGATGCATTACCAGCCATACGAACAGCTTGAGCTATGATCTCCTGTAGTTCAGTGGGGGAGAGGTTGATAGTAGATCTAGAAGACTGGGACTCAGCTGAAATGGAAGGCATCGGCGGAGTAGGCTCAGTATTAGCAACAACAGCAGTAGATTTGTTGCGATGATAACAAGTCTCAATGGTGTGGCCAGGACGCTTGCAATAATTGCAGAACTTCTTGTTGGTCTGCTTACAACGATTGCTAGAGCCAGAGGAATCACCTGATTGCTGAGGTTGCTCAATGGAAGGAGCAGAAGGAGTAATAGCCAAAACATTGAACTTATTCTGGGCTTGAAGGGTTGCAAGCCGAGCTTCTTCTCTAACCAACTCGTTTACAGCAGTATCAAGAGAGGGAGGAGGACTGTGATTAAGAAGCTGACCTCGGATGGGCTCAAAGTCCTTGTGAAGTGACATCAGGAACTCATAGAGACGAAATTCATCTCTAACTATAGCATATTGCTGAGCATCTTTTGAGCATGCCCAAATTGGATCAGAAAGGTCAATTTGGTCCCAAATGAAGCGAAGCTGATCATAGTAGTCATTGATGGATTGACCTGGTTCTTGTCGAAGTTGATGCAATTCAACTACCAACTGATATTTCATAGATCCGTGAGTAGTGGAGTACCTTTTGGCCAACATATACCATGCAGATTTTGCATCATCAAAGCTGCCCAACAGATTGGAGATGGAGGGGATGGAAGTGTTCCGAATCCATGTGAGGATCATGTGGTTGTGACTATCCCATTCAATCATGCGACCAAGGAAGGCAGCATCTTCTTCACTTGCTCCCTTGACAGGAATGGTAATTGCACCAGTACAGTAATGCCAGAGCATGCGACCCTTAAGAAAACTGCGCATAGCTTGAGACCAAGATAAGTAATTTTTGTTCCCCTCCAATACAGTATTGATGGGGCGAGGAAGAAAAACATCCTTTTTATCCATTTAGAAACACAATATGCAAAAACAGACTGCAAAAATGAAATCTACACGAAAAACTGGGTAAGGAGAACCTGGACTGTAAAAAGTCAACCGTAGAAAAGTCAACTGTCAAAGTCAAACCTTGGTCAAAGTCAACGCTGGTCAACGGTCAAAGTCAACGGCCCGATCAACGGTCAGTCAATGATGACGTCAGCTGTGGTGGATGACGTCAGCAACTGAGTGGATGATGACGTCAGCCCTAGGTGACGTGGCAAGATGACGTCACGGATGACGTCAGCAGAACTGAGTGGGGGCGCGTGACGGCGCGTGGGGGCGTGTGAGGCACGTGACAGAGGCTGTGATGGCGCGTGACTGAGGCGCGGCTTCTTCAGGCGGCACGTGAGAGCGCGTGCAGGCTTCGATGCTTGCGAGACTTCCACGAATGCGTAGATTGAGGCAAGACGATCACGATGGTAAGTGCAAAAACTTTATCGGAGGAAGATACACGGCGGAGACGGTGGTTGCAGTGGTTTGTGTGGTGTGAGACTCCTCAATGACGGCGGCTGCAGTTCCGGAACCTGAGGACAACGGCTGAGAGACGTCATAGGTTCAACGGTGAGTGGCTGCAGTGGCTGTTGTGACGGCGGAAGCGATAAGGGTGGAGTAACACCAAGAGAGACAAGACTGCTAAAAGAAAGGTCAGAGCAGTGGCTCTGATACCATGTTAGAAATACTGAATTGAAGTATTGTATTTCATCATGAAGGAATATACATGTGATGCCTTTATATAGGAGGCATAAGGGTGCGGTACAAGTAAGCATATGTGTGTGGTACAAGTAAAGTGTAGTACAAGTGTGCTATACAAGTAAACCAGCTGGGCCTAAAGCCCATAATATACATTAACAGCCCATAATATACATTAACAATATTGAAATATGCTATCATGATCTATATGTCTGATTGATTTCCTACTTAAAAAGTATCTACTAGTGGGTTATAGAATGAGTTAATGGAGTTTTATGATTTCATCCATTAGTATTTTAAGGAAGTATATTGATGCATCTATGTCAAGATTGAGATTTCCTTGAACTATCCGTACATGGGTGAAGAGGGATGTTTCATTGTAAAAGGGGAGAGCTTCTGTTTTGATTTTGATATAATTTGTAGTGTAGTTTTTTGGCCTTTTAGAATCTGAAAGTTACTGAATACTTAAAATGAGGGGTTCGTTTTTGTGATCACATGATTATTACACTTCCTATTTTTTCTTTTGCATTCTATTGATCTTATGGTTCATTTTCTTTAATACAGGACTCTGTTTTTATTGCTTTTCAGAACTACACTATAATTTCTGACATGTAACTTTCTGAATTCTGAACTAAATTTTGTGGGATGTGTATGGTTGTGGTGTAGTGGGTATTCTTTGCTTAGTGATCCCCAGTACAACAAAGTACTTACCAATGCTTTGATCATTCAGTTGACTCCTACTGCCAATCTGTACTTGCTGTCATGCTAAACCCGTTTTACTTATTATTGGATTTGAACCAATGACTTATCATTTACTATTCAAGGAGAGGCGGAGCGCTAAAAAAGAGAAAGTATTATCACTATTCGAAACTGTTTTCCGTTCTACCTGATCTACTATTTTTGAAGAGTGATTGAAATTGTAAAACTTTGAAATTTGAAGGTGTAATGTATTTTTGTTATTGTAACTTTATGGTTGTTGGTAGTTGAATTTTCATTTATAAAACAATGAATGTGATTGCTATTAAATTTACAGAAATTGCATGTAATTCATTTAGTAGATCATGTTTGGTTGGAGGACACCTCTTTTTCTTTGAGTTTCACACTACAAAATACATTCAAAGATTGTGTGTGCAGCAGCCAATGTGGCATGACCACAAAGCTGAAGCTGCAAAGGGGTATCAAACATTTAATTGATTTACAGATACTTCTTCTAATTTGCTAAAATTTCTTCTGCACCAATAAAATATATGCAACTGTAGGCCACGAGCATGTGCTTTGGCAACAAGATCTGTAACTTCATTCAAATAATTGTTTTTGCAGTAACAATTGTATCCTTCCAAGGTCCAATCCCAACCAGATAGTTCTTTATGAAATCAAGATAACCATTTGAAGTAATATCATAGTATGTCTGCACAAAACACTTATTCAATCAAGAACACAACTAGAAAAGTCACTGTATGGAACAGGTAATTTAAAAAAAGTGGCTGCATCAGAAGTACAGTTTTGGAGCTAATAGAAGATATGGAACAAAATTCACCTAAAATATGATTTAACAAAATTCACCTGAAACTATATTGGAAAATACAACACTGCCTCTCATAGATATTGAATAATAGTTATGCCACCTAATTTAAAAAAAAAAAAAAAATGCCTAACATCCCTACTATAATGCCAGCCATGCACATATGGCTAGCAACATGATTCATGCTTAGAAGTTAAATATTTTCCAGGTTATTTGTCATGTTAATCAACAAATTATTGAAGTTGATCTGCTTGCCAACAACAAAGTCAATTGGATTTTCAAAATGAGAACAAAAAACAAACCTGATTGGTATCTTCTGTTAGTACCGTCACATCATCAATTAAGAAAATTTCGGGGAAGTCAGTGAGGTTTGCAATATATGTGCGTGAAGTTGGAGCAAAGGACCAAACAAAGGCAGGTTGCTTTAGCCATTCTTTTGACATATATGAACCTTTGTATCCATATTGCAACCAAATATTGCAACCTTTTCCTTTTTAAATATTTATATTTTTAAATTATTGAAGAAATATTTTTTACTGTAATCAGCTGGATGCAGATTCAAAAGATTAAAATAATAGTGTGTTGAATGGATGGTCCAAACTCTATATTTTGGGCAAAAATTCAAGTTAAAGAAGGGGCATAAACATGGTATTAATTAGAAGAGCTTCATAAATAGTAATAAATTTAGTGTAAAAGAAAAAAAAATGAGCTATTTAACCGTAGTTTAATTTATGATTAATTCTCTTAGCAACCAAATATTGTAACCTTTTTCTTTTTTACTAATTATATTTTTAAATTATTGAAGAAATATCTTTTACAGTTTTTCTAACTCCTACAATATGTCAAACGGGAAAATAATGCTGTCAAAATATTAAAAAACAAAATTCAAGTTTTTAATAAGAATTATATTACTTGACAAGCAAAATTTTTTTATACCATGATAACCATTTGGATTAGCTTTTAACTTTCAACTTTAAACTTTTTAACTTATTTGCTTACTGATAAAATCCCAAGATTTTTTAGATACAAAAATATTACTGCCCCTTTCCCCAAAAAAAAAAAAAAAAAAAACACAATGAAAATCTTTTGAGTGCTATTTTAAAATCTTTAATTTGAAAATTTATAATTTCTCAATACATTAGTTACATAATTATTTAATTAAATTTATTTAACTAATACTTTTAATATAAAATATTCACTTCAAATATTTACCCTAAATTATTTGAATATATTTACTTTCTCAGATACCAATTTTTTTTAATATGTAGCAATTTATCTGTGAATTCTTACAAAATGATCATTATTATGATGTTTTATTTTCTTTAAAATAGATGTTTTTTTTTCTTCTTGGAAAACCAAAAAAATATACTTCAAAACTTGGATCCCACAACAACCAGTACACTTTATATAAAATACGATTGGGTATAAAATAAGTCCATGATATTTAGAAGACAATGAAGCGATTGGGTATAAAATAAGCCCATGATATTTAGAAGACAATGAAGAAATTGGGCTTATTCTTCGAGACAATACCCAAGCCCACCATTTCTTTTATCAATCGGGCCATTGAACCATAAAGCACTCAATGACCACATCCTTAATAAAGCAAATGGGCTCTTAAATCTTCAAGCGCTGCCCTTATTCGGCCACACAAACACAAATAGAGAATCCCTCCCTCAATTGTTTCAACCGCCATTCCGTCACTGCAACAGAAAATTATTCAGAAGCCTTCTCTGCAACAATAGACTATTTAGAAGGTGAGCATTTTTTCTTTCTATTCAATTACTATTCCCAATTGTCTATAACTGCCCACAGAATATTTTCCCTCTATTGAATTTAAATTTCTAGGGTTCTTCTTTTATCTCTATAGAAAAACATATAAGTTCTAATTTTTTTTTTCTGGCATTTTTTTTTAAGTTTATTAAGTTCTGTTGTCTTCGATTGTTGTATAAGTTAGATTTGTTTTTTGTTTGACAGATTTTTGTTAGATTTGCACTTTTTTTTTCCCCGATTGTCTTTATGTTTTACCGAATGCTGAAGAGTGTAAATTTGTTGATGGTTTTCCATGAACTAAAATTATGGTTTCCCTAGAATTATTTACTGTATATTAAATATTGTTTCGCTGCATTACTCAATAAGGTTTAAGGCTTAGCAATCTTTTTCTCTAATTTTCTTTCTTTTTTTTTTTCCTCAATTTCTTGAGTTCTTTTTGTTCGATTGTTATATTGATTAAATATTGTTTTCGCTTTACAGATTTTTATTACGTAAATCAAACTGAAACGTAGGAATAGCCTCATTTTTTTCATGTTTATGTCATCTTTACTTTGATTCAATTAAAACTTTATTTTGAATTAAATTGACATGTATAATTATTATGTCTCAATTAATTTATTCCCCTTTCATTGAATGTTTTACGCAGACATAATACATACTGTTAATTAATTTAAAACTGTCAATAATATAAGTTAGATTGTCACTAATGTTGCAAATGATAGATTTTACTTTGTAATGATATATAAATTTTACTGATGTTTAAATTATGCAGATAATACAAAGTCATACAAATATGGAGTACACAACTTTGAAGCAGATATCGAGAGACAAAGATAACTCAAAAGTGAAAGTTAGAGTTTTACGAATGTGGGATGCAATTAATATAGCAAACAACCATGATCTGATCAGCCTCGATTTCTTTTTAGAATAAATTTTACAAATATTATTTTATTAAAATTTGCAGTCAGTTAATGTAAATTGAATGTTATGTACTGCTATTATTGATTAAGGGATAATTCATTTAAAATGTTCGGAGGGAACATTGATACATGCAAGCATCAGAAAGAATCTTGCTCAAAGTTATCGTCCACAACTAAATGAAGGGAGCATATATACAATTACAAATTTCTTGGGTGAAGAAAACAAAGGGAACTATTGTCCAGTACATAACAAACTCAAAATACTTTTCAATTCAACAACTTCAGTCTCAAATTTCAGCGGATTTGATCATTCAATACCTCAATCCCAATTTGAATTTGCTGATTATGGAACAATAGCTTCCCGTTGCTATGGCATTACTTACTTGACTAGTAATTTTAATTGTTTTACAAGCCAAGCATCTACTTTTATAGAGCTAAAAAACAATGCAATTCATAACTTAATACTGACTCTTATTTAAAAAAAAAAAAAAAAAAAAAATTGTGTTCTTACCAAATGTGATTGGCATATTGGACTACATTGGAGCCATTGAGGAGATCAAAATAAGAGGGCCCAACAAAGATGAGAAACATTCAACTGTTGTTAGAAGAGTAAGATATATATATATATATATACATTTTTTAAAACTCGTATGTTATAATTTTTAAATAACTCAAACTTACATATAAACAACTTCAAGAATAAATCAATTCAAACAACTTTGTGGGGAAATACTGCACAACAAATAGATGATAATTTTTACAAAACAAATAAAGGGTCATTCATTGTAATAGTCACTTCAACTATTGTGAAAACTTTCAGAGGTAACAATTGATTAACTCATTTATTTAATACATAATATTTATGCATCTATAATGCTTAGAAATTTTACAACTTTTTTGTAGGTGATTATCAATTGTCATCCACTTTTGCAACAAAGCTGTATGTCAATTTAGACATTCCAGAAGTTGCTGAAATTAGAAACAAGTAACTACTATTACACTTCCTCTTTTTAAGGGTGTACCTATTTAGCGATATTCTTTAAATGATAGATAGCATAAAAACTGTTTGTTTAGATGTATATACATATAGAAACTGTTCTCTTATTGTTTTAATGAGTTATACCTAATTTTTGGTTAGATACACCACAATGGACATAAACGTAAAAGAAATACTGCCAAAGGGACTACCTAAAATACAAGATGGTGTACTTGCCTTAAATAATATAAAAACAGTTGTTGAAATAAAGGGCTTGGAATGGAACTCAGAGACAAAGGTATCAACTATATTCTGACATTGTGAATTTATCATAATTAGTAACTGTTTATGTGTTTTATAATAAGATATAATTTTATAAATTGACTAAACTNAGATCACTTTTTCCCTTTTTTTTCATGCATTTCATGTTTGAAAACCTAATTTTTGGGATTTTCATAAAAATTTGGGGTTTTTCAAAATTGTTGAGTTTTTCTTCAAATTTTGGTTGTGGTTTGCACTTAGATGATTTCAAAATGTCATACATTGCATTTCATTTGCATTATAATGATATTTACATGCATTTAGATGTGTGCTTTATGATTGTGTGCTGCTAGGATTGGATTGGGCTGAGCCCATGATTTTTTTCTTTTGCATGTCACATGCTCATGCATTCCCATGCATACGTACTTGTTGTTCAACATATTTGATATATTTGAACTGTGTTGGGACTTTTCTGATTGTCTCCTCTCTATCTTCTTCTCATTCTTTTACGTTAGTCGTGTCTATGGCACCCAACGTAAATCTACTCCTGCTCGGAACCCTCTGCGTTCTGGAGCTTCTACTTCTTCAGATACTACTCCTTTAACATTCGGTTCCGTGATGGAGATGCTCATAAGCATTTTCGGAGAACTTTTCTAAACGAGGTGTTCATTCGGAACGCCAACGTTATTCTGGCGGACTTCGCCGATACTGACCTTCCCTCTGTCATTAACAGTAGGGGATGGGGGTCACTGTGTGACATCCCGGTCACTTGCCCTCTCGTGCTGATACAGGAGTTCTACTCCAACATGCACGGGATTGATCTTTCAGTACCTCATTTTGTTACTCGCGTTCGAGTATGCGCATTCCTGTCACACCGCAACTTGTTGCGGATGTGCTTAGAGTACCTAGGATAGAGTTTCCAGATTACCCCTTGTGAGCGTCTGAGGACTGTGTCCAAAGATGAGCTCATATCTGCTTTGTGAGCGCCCTGCTGATTGGGGTGAGCATCAGTTCACATCATGTAGGCCTTTTGCTAAAGGTCCTAGATTCATTAACATGGTGATGACTTTTGTTCTCCATCCTCTTTCTCACTATAACTCTATCACAGAGCCTCGTGCTCGATTTTTGCTTTCTTTGCTTGAGCATCTTACATAGACTTCCCTTCTCACTTCATCCGATCTATCATAGAGGTCTATCTTGATTCGGCGTCCCGTGATAAGCTCATCTTTCCTTCTGCTATCACGCGGATTCTACGCCATTTTCTGTTCCCTTTCCTGTGTCCGACCACTTCACACACATATCTGCCATAGACGCCGCTACCGTAAAACGTAGTGAGGCGCAGTTCAGGTCGAGACAGCCAGGTGCCACTCCTCCTCCCGTTCGGCGCCTCCAGATCCACTCCTTCTACATCTGCTCCTTCTTCCTCTTCGAGCGATGTCTCCCTTGGTGATATTATGGCGCAGCTGCAGCGCATGGACACTCGTCTTGATACACTCTCTGCTGAGTTGTATAGGTGAATGTTCGTGTGGGTCGTATTGCACGACGGCAGCGATCATGGGTAGATTTGCTCCAGAGGCTACTCCTTCACCATCTACTCCAGCAGCGTCAGAGTCTGAGGATGATGAGGATGATGAGGATGATGATGATGATGATGATGGGATGCTAGCTCTGCGATGAGATGTCTACATGACACTCTACCCTTTGTCACTCGTGACAAAAAGGGGAGTAGTTTTGGGCTATGAGAGTAGTCATCTTAGGGGAGAGTTAGTATAGGGACATTTTGATAGGGGGAGTGTTATCATATTTTGAGGGATGTAGTGAGGCTATATGTATTTTTTCTTATCTCTTAGATACATTGGTCTTGTATATGAGGTCTTTTGACCATTTTTACATACATTGTACTTATCTTATCTCTTATATATGTTGATGTATGTTTCTTTCACCTCTCTCTTCATGTGTTGTTTCTTTTCTATCTTTATACACATGTTCTTTATACTTGTATGCAATCTATTTATTTCTGTTTCACACAAGATGCCTTGATGAGTTTTGTTTAAAGTGTTTCAGAAATACAGGTTGTCAAAGTCTACTTATCATAAGCTCTCTTCTTGCAAAGTTTTTCAAGAGTTTGTGTTAGGATAGATTTTATTGTATTCAACAAGTGAATATGAGTTGAGTGATTTATGACTTCTCTCATATGCTCATTTGTTTGTTGTGGTTTTGTCACGGATTGCCAAAGGGGGAGATTGTTAGGACATATATGTTTTAACTTGTTTAAGAACATATGTCACTTAGTTATGTAAATTGGCTAATCCTTTGACAAAACGCACTTTTGCTTGTAATTGGGTAGTTCTAGGTGTTTTCAAGGTCAAGTGTTGAAGTCATCAAGTCTGTCCAAGAGAAAGCAAGTTGAAGTGCAAATTTTTAAAGCTCGACACCTCTCGACAGCTACCTCGACACCTGCTATCTGTCGAGATTTAAAAAGTCAGATTTCCAATCTGATTTTCTTGGGATCCGTGAATATGTTTTTGGGCCTTCTTTTCTTCTAACCCTAAACATATAAAAGGATTATTTTAAGAGCCGTTTTGGGTGACACAAGTTGCATTATCATTGAGCAATCTCTGTTTAAGCAAATTGTGATCAACAGACGAAGTTCTTGACCTAGTTCATCTTCCATCAAGAAGTTGCTGTGTATTTGCACCATAGGGTTTTGTAACCAAGCATCTTCCTGCTATTCATCAGAAAGGATGATCTGAAGAACTTTGCAGCCAACCATTCTTCATCAGTTGGTGTTCTGAAGTCGCGTACTTGGATCCGCGCATTGGTTAGTCACGTACTTGGGAGCCGTACATCAAAGGTGGAGACTGTCACTACAGATCAAGTCCAATTGGGTATTGGGGTAAGGGTTCAACTGTAGGTTGGTAAGGTACTTGGGATTCCTTTACTTGTAACCGCTTGATTTGATAATAGTGGAGTTTCGAGAGTGGTGACCTGAAAATCACCCGGTAGGGTTTTTGCCATTAGAGTTTTCCCCATTCGTAAACAAATCACCGTGTTATTTATTTTCCGCTGCATACTTAGTTGATTGGTGATTTGTTTGTGCTTCCATAAAATTACATGATTAATTGATTAATTAATTGCTTGGCTAAATTAATTAATTAGGGTTAATCACAAGGGGTCATTCATATTGTGACCTATTATTGTGATTTATATCTTCTGTGACTCTTCACATAAATCACATACTATGCATCTCATGGACTATGTGATAATGTCCGAATATTCATGTTACCATTATTTCAGATAATAATAAAACAAATTTATTAAACATAATATTAAGTCATACATAATGTCATACGCAATGTCAAACTTAATATCATACATAGCATCATACAATAGGATTTAAAGGCACTAATTCTAACAAGAGATTCACATAAACAGCAATATGAGCAACAAAGACTTAGAGAGGTTTGGGTACAAAACCCTAGATACAAAAGAGGCACTTTCTTCTCTCTCTCAAAAAGACTCTAAAAACCCTCCCTAGGGTTAGCTTATAATGTCCTTTAAATACTGGAAAAAACGGCTCGCGATTTGGGTTTCAAACGAATAAGTTATGGCCTTTTTACGTTTGTTAATTTTGCTGATAAGTGACTTTCGATCGATCGAATCTAATTTCTGAGCGATCAAACCAGGCCGAAAGTCACTAATACTTCTACAGCCACTCGATTCCAACTTTACATAAAAGACCCAGCTTTGAGCAAGCCTAAACAAGACTAAACATATTGTTTTGATCATGGTTTGCTAACATTACATATTAGAGTTCTAAATACATAAAATCCTAAATCTTTAGAACCTAACAGTTTTGAATGAAAGCTTTGAAATGGGTGTGGTTTCATTGTATAATGAATTTATTTATGCTAAAAACAAAGATAAAATAAAATATTACCAAAGTACTTTTGCTTAGTCTGAAAAAGATCGAGTTAAGAGGAAATGGAAAGAAAAAATGAATCAATTGAAAAAACATATTTTGTTTTTTGACTTTCTTGAAAACTATTATGTTCCAAAAGATGAAGTTTCGAAAAATCATTTGAATGTGATAAAGAAATCAAATTTTGTTAAAGAAGATAAAACCATTGTTAGGTCTAGCCATCTGTCTCTTGAGACAGTTTTGATAACTTGTAAAAAGACTGATGTTAAGGCCTCCCCTTTCAAAATTTTTGATGATCAAACTCCTATTATTAGTATTATTGAACAAAACAATTTTACTAATGAATCCTTGCATATTATTGGTCAACAGCTTGACTGTATTGAAGAAAAAATTATTGAAAAAAATGTCGTTTCAAAAACTGAGAAACCTTTGATTGATTTACCCAGTCAAGATGGAAAATTAAAGTTTAAAACTTCCCAAGCTAAAACTCTTGACATTGTTGAGAAAATGCTTTCTGATTTAAAAGTTAAAACTGAGGGTACTTCTACAAGTACTGCTTGCACTATTTCAAGATATGAAAAAGAAATTGTTTCTGACGAAAACACAGATTTTGATTCATTATCTTTTGTTTCTACAAAAAAGGTTTTTGATGATGATTTACCAGAAATTAAAAGATTTGTTGGAAAACCCAATCCCATATCTTTTACAAAAAATTGGTATTCAAAACCGACTCCTCCTGATATGCAATTTGAAGAAAGATCTTTTCAAACACAATTTTCTATTTTTGCTGATCAAAATTTATGAATGGAATATTGATGGTTTGTCTAAACAAGAAATCATTAATAAAATGGGTCATATGTCTATGGTTGGAATTGCTTATATTAGTAATATTGATCACCCTAAAATTGTTGACCTTCTTGCTACTGGTTTTTTTGGTACTCTTTGTGGATGGTGGGATTCATATCTCATAGAAGATTCCAGATAATCTATTAAACATGCTGTTAAAAAGAATGATGAAGGTATTCCTATTTTTTATGAAAGTATTGGTCCAAGTATTCCTAATGGTGCCAATACCTTGGTCTATACTATTCTCAAACATTTTGTTGGTACTCCATATAATATTTCGTCTCGGATTTCTAATTATCTGAATAATTTGAGATGTCCTACTATGTCTGATTAAAGATTGTACCAAGATGTTTTCATTTCCAGAGTAATGCTTCGGAAAGATTGTTACAAGCCTTATCTGATGATTTGCCTCCTATCTTTGCTCATAAGGTAAAACAAGAGTTAATTGGTAAAAAAGATTCCATTGATTATGATAATTTAACTTATGGTGATATTTTAAGCAATATTAAAAAACTTGGTATTAATATGTGTAATGATGAAAAATTGTTAAAATACAGAACCAATTTTGCTAAACCCAATGATTTTTATGCTAAAAAGAAAAATGTTTCTAAAAAATATGATAAACAGAATTCAAGTAAAGGTAAATGTTTTAACTGTGGTAAACCTGGACACTACAGTAAAGATTCTAAACAAAAACCTAGTAAGTTAAAAAATAAGTTTAACATGCTAAATCTTCATGATAAAGATCAAAAAGAATTATTTAGAATCCTTGAATCAAACATTTCGTTTGATTCATTAGAAGATGATTTTTCTTCCTCATCTGATTCTTGCTATCAATCTGTTGATGATTCCTTTGATTCACCAAATGTTAAAATTGGTTGTAGAGATTCCTGTTGTAATGTTATTAAATCTGTTAATGTTCTCACCAAAAGTGAAGAAAATGAAAGTTTATTGATTAAATTGATAAGTCAAATTGAAAACCCTAAATTACAAAAAGCATGACCTGCACATTAAGCAACCTAGGTTGGATTATAAACTGTCATGGGGTGGGAATTGTGGAAACATTTGTGCTAATTGGAAATTTAAGCTTTTACTAAATGAAGCAGGCTTGATTTGATCACAACAAGATAGAGAGGTGTTCAGAAGTATTTAGGATAATCTGATAGAAAACTTTCCATCCTTACTGAAATAGTGAAATGGCTGTTTACCTAATTGTTCTAGAAAAAACGTAGCGATTATTTACTATTTTGTTGATGGGTTGGTTTGATTTTCTTTAAACTTTTTATTACATGTTGATATTGGTAACATAAATGTGCATACATATGTTTTGTTTGAAACATAATTTCCAATTAGCTTTTATATAGCAAACAATTTAGCCTCACTATAAAAATTGCTAGTGTGTCTTGAACTAAGTAGAATTTATTTAATTCAGCAACCTACTTATTTTAAGATAAGTATTAATGTAATTTAAAAGTTTCACTTATTAAGCCAAGAGCAACATCTTTTGTATTTAAATCTTTTTGAGATTAGTGTAGAGCATTTCAGTTAAAAAGTGATAGACCAAGAATGTATTGACCTCTTGTGATAAATTAACCAATTAATTAATCAAATTGATTAATTAATCAGATTAACATACAATATGCGTGGCAGCACAAACAAATCCCCAATTGAACTAAATGCAGTGAAAATTAAATTGACATGAGTATTTTTTTTCGAATGGGGAAAACCAACACAACAAAAATCCCACCAGGTGATTTTAAGGTCACCACTCTCGAGAATCCACTATTATCAAAACAAGCGGTTACAAGTAAAGGAATCTCAGGACCTTATACCAACCTATAGTTGAACTCTTACCCCAATATCCAATTGGACTTTTTTTGTAGTGACAATCTCTCCTTTTCAATGCACGGCTTCAAGTACGTGACTAACTAATAGATGCGCGATCCCAGTACGCAACTTGGTCACCAACTTGAGAAGGATGTTGGCTGCAAAGTTCTTCAGTTTATCACACGATGAAGATCAAGAAGCTCCTTGGTCACAAAACCCTAAGGTGTACAAACACAGTAGCTTCTTCAAGAGAAATATGAACTAGGGAAAATTCTGTCTCCGATCACAATTTCCATAAACACAACTTTGCTCAACACTTGGGCAACTATGCAACCTTTGATGGCCCTTAAAATAATCCTTATATATGTTTAGGGTTGTGAGAAAATAAAGCCTAAATACATATGGATTGGATGAAAAACAGAACTAAAAATTTGTTTTTCATAAACCTCGACAGACAGGGTATCTATCGAGCTAGCTGTCGAGCTTCGGGCTTCATAGCTTTTTAAACCATGATAGATGCTAGCTGTCGAGCTTCAAAATGCAGCACTTTCTCACTTGTTTTTTGGATAGACTTGCATGGCTTTAACACTTGAACTTGAAACCTTGTTCTTAAAGTATTAAACATATCCTAGACCTACCCAATTACAAGTAAAGTGCGTTTTGTCAAAGGATTAGCAAATTACATAAAATATTGACATATGTTCCTAACATGATTCACATATCTCCTAACAAAAATGTTAGGTTCTAAAAAGTTAGGATTTGATGTATTTAGAACTCTAATGTGTAATGTTGGCAAACCATGATCAAAACAATATGTTTAGTCTTGTTTAGGCTTGCTCAAAGTTGTGTAATTCATGTAAAGTTAGAATCGAGAGGCTGCAAATGCATTAGTGCATTTCGGCCTAGCTCGATCGATCAAAAGTCGGCCAGAATATTTTTCTGCAGAATTTTCAACTCAGCCCTATCTCATTAAACATTTTTTGGTTTTATGTTTTTGCCCTAGGTATATAAGACAAAACCCTAGCCACGTTTTGAGAGTTGCTCTGGTTGTATTATTGCTCATATTTTGCGGTTTGTGTGAATCTCTTGTGAGATCCTTGAGGAGCTTTCCTTCACATAAATTTAGGGTTTTCAAGGTAGAAATATTATCAACACCTTGATGATCAACTTAGTTGCTACCATTGGAGTTTAAAGAAACACAAGCGGGAGTGCTTGTATCATATGGAGAATCCAAGAAAGAAGGAGTCTGTGGATTCGAAGCTTACACGTGGTCGTGTCAGTAAGTTCTACTGGTGGGTAGCATTAGGAAGTCGAGCGTAGGTGCTTGTAAGTCCTTTTGTATGAACTTCGATTCTTTCATATAGTGGATTCAAGTTTACCTTGAGGATAGCTAGGTTAAATCCTCTCTAGGTTTTTTACCGGTTTGGTTTTCTTGGGTGATCATATCTTTGTATTCTTTATATTTTTGCTGCTTTATATCTTAATATGATTATTTGATTGTGTTAACCTAGATTTGCATAATTTGACTAAGTTAATCACTTGGCTAATAAACTAGGTTAATCCAATTGTTGTGTTTTAAGGGGTCTAAAAACTTAACAAGTGATATCATAGCAGGTAGCTCTCTTGTTGTAGATCTTTTGATTTCTAAGATGATCCTTGACCCCTGTTGTCATGGAACACGGACATTCTCTAGTTATTCCTCCTCATTTCGATGGGAATAACTATGCTTATTGGAAAGTAAGGATGAAAGCTTTCCTGAAATCTATTAATGAGAGGGTTTGGAATTCCATTGAGTACGGATTGGAGAAGCCCACTACTCCTGTGAGTGAGTGGCAAACTTCTCAAAAAGAAGCAGCTGAGTTCAATAGCAAAGCTATGAATGCCATCTTTAACGCTATTTCTATGGAGGAATTTAAGAAATTTCTAATGTTAAGGTTGCTCATACTGCTTGGAAAATCCTCCAAACTATGCATAAAGGCACAAAGGCAGTTAAGATTAATAAATTGCAGCAATTAACTTCTAGATTTGAAAGCATTAAGATGTTTGATGATGAATCTTTTGATGAATTCTATACTAAACTGAATGATATTGTTAATTCTGCTTTTAATCTGGGTGAAATCTATGATCAACCTAAAATTGTTAGGAAGATTCTTAGATCCTTGACCGAAGACTTTAGACCCAAAGTAACTGCTATTACTGAAAGCAAGGATGTGGACTCCATCCCTATTGATGAGCTTGTAGGATCTCTTCAGTCCTATGAGCCAGACCTACCCAAAGCTAGCAAATCCAAGTTAATGGCTCTTAAGTCAGTTGATGATGTTGAAGTTGGTGGATTTGATGATGAGCTCTCTACTACAAAGATTGCTTACCTTACCAAGAACTTTAGAAACTTTCTTAGGAACAATAACAAAAATGCAATAAATACTAACACTGATGAACCTAGAAATTTTAAGAAGAATGATCCCACTAAGGTTAGCAATACTGAAAAACCTAGAGAAAAAGTAGGTCAATCTTTCAATAATTCTTTGGGTTCACAATGTTTTGGATGTCAAGGGTATGGTCATGTTAAATCTGAATGTCCTACATTCTTGAGGTCTAAGGGTAAAGCTATGGCTGTAACCCTTAGTGATAATGAGATTTCTGATGATGAGTCTGGATGTAACGAGGATGGAAACTTCATTACTTTCACTACTACTGTTGTAGTCAATGAAAGCGTATTTGTTGAAGAGAACCCTTCTGATGGGAAACTCTCTGAGGATGCAGATCTTCAAGAGACCTATAATAAACTTTGCAAAGTTGCTGCAAAGGATGCTATGAATGTTGAATTTAGACTGAAGAAAATTGAATCTCTTGAGCTTGAAAAGAAAATTTTGCTTGTTAAATTGTTTAATGCTAATGATCTTTTGAACAATGTGAAATCTGAGAATATGCTCTTGCTTGATAAAGTTAAAACTTTGGAACATGATTTATCTATTGCTAGATCTGCTAGTTCTAAACTTGATCAAATGCTGAATGTTCAAAAGTATCCTTCTGACAAATCTGGTTTAGGTTTTGTTGAAAGCATCTCTGTGTCTGCACCACATTCCACAAACTTTATTCCTTCATCTTCTTCTGAACCTTCCGTGAGTGAGGTTGTGAGTGAAACTGTCAAACCCCCTGTGAGTGAGGTTGTCAAACCTATAGAAATTTCACCATCTAGGAAGATTATGGTTGATGTGAAAGAGTCTAAACTTAAGGAGTCTACCCTTTCTAAGGACAAGATGCATGGTAAACCTGCTTGGGTTTGTCATTTCTGTGGAAAGTTTGGACACATTCATCCTAACTGTTACAAGCTTCAAGCTGCTAAGAGAGCAAACAAACCAAAAATGTCTGTGCCTCAAGCACAAGATCCTATGTCACTCATTGGTGAATTGGTAAAGGTTTTAAACCTTTATTCCAATCCTAGAGTTGGAAATCACTCGAACATGAATAGGAACTCCATTGCTCGTGGTGCATCTAAAAGGTTTTGGATGCAAAAGATTCTATCTAATTGAGTCTTTCTGACATGTTCCTTATGCTTCATTGCTCTACTCTTTTGTGACCATTGTTCTTTGGTTTTTGTGTGTTTTTGTTTCTAGGATTTGCATTGCATAACATTCATGCATTTTATTCTAGAATTTTTTTTTCTCCTTTCAATAAATAAAAAATAAAAATAAATAATAAATAATAAATAATAAATAAAAAAGGAGGAAAGCAAATTGTGTTTGGCTTTATTTTTCTTGGAAATTTTTTTTTCTCCTTTCAATAAATAAAAAATAAAAATAAATAATAAATAATAAATAATAAATAAAAAAGGAGGAAAGCAAATTGTGTTTGGCTTTATTTTTCTTGGTTTTTGAAAACAAGGTTGGTCAATTTATTTACACATAACATGTCTTGTGTATCTTATTTAGCTTTGATGAGCTTATTTATTGCACTTTACTAGTTGAAACTTTGTAGTGCATGTTGTGTGAGAAAGATGTTTATAGTTTTTGATCACTTTGTCTTGATCTTGAAGTCACATGTTATTTGACTGTCGGACTTGATCCTTTTGAGAGAGGTATAAATAACCATCTCACCACTGTTCACTAGCCAATCATGACCAACTTAGTGTATATCGTAAGATTCTGTGCTCGAGAAAGTGTAGCACATGCACAAAAAGAATATAAGGTGAAGTCTCGGTTTAATTGCTTAATGCTTAAAATTAGTGTGTACTATTAGGCTTATTGCCAAATCACATAATTAAAATTGGTGTGTATATTTTGAGGCAAAATTCAAGAAACTTACGATCTAAGAGATGTAGGAGTTATATGATGTAACTTTTTTGGTGATAGTCTCTTTCAAATTCTATGTGATTTTTGTAGACTTTGTGTTTAATTTCTATTCACATATCACCTCACATGTATCTCAAGTTTTTGCTAGTTGCACACACTACACAAGTTACTCTTTGTTAGACACTGTACATGTTATTGTGTGTGTTTTTGGTTTGACCAACCAAGTTTGAAAATGCCTTAAGTATTATACAAAACATTTTTTTTTTTTTTTTGCTTGAGAATTTAAAGGGAGAATGGCTGAAATTTTCTTTGAAAAACTTGGCTTAAAACTTGGGTTTTTGAAAAAGTATTTCATCTCATACTCATGCATTTTGTTCATCAATTTTAATGCTTTGAGGAGTTAGTGCCCAAAATGTGTTTATTCTTTTTCAGCATTGTGTTTTTTCTCAAAAATTTTACGAGCCTTTGCCTGTTTCGATCGATCCATTTTGTTTTTTCGATCGATCGAAAATATGTTTAAAATTCTTTTAAGAGTCTCGGGTTGATTCGATCGATTGAATGTAATTTTCAATCAATCGAATATCGCGAATCAGGTTTTTAAAATATCTGACTTTGACTTGTTCAATTCACTATTCAAAAAGTTTCAAACCTTTTTCACTCTCTCTCCGACTCGGCAAGGCCAAATCACCAATTTTTTGTTGTTTTCTTCTGAATCTTTTGCAAGGTTTTTGTCTTCTAAGGCCGGTATGTCCATTATACCCTGTTTTTTCTTTTATTTACATGTTTCATGCATTTTTCGTGCATTATTCATTGCAATTTTCGGACTTCTTTCTTTTTGGGATTTTTGATGATTCAAGCCTTTTTAAGTGAAATTAATCATTGGGTTTTTGTTGGGACATGATATAAACATGATATTGAAGGTTTAATTTGGTCAATTTTGTGATTTGTGAAAAATTAAAAATTTTAGGGCTTGTAATTGATCCGAATTGGGGTTTTGTTCAAATTGGGTTCAATTGATGCAATTGGCTTGTTAAATTGATGTAATTGGTCATTATATTATGTATTCTAGCCTGTGTGATAATCAATTAGAACATCATATAGATTGTAATTGTTCATATAGATTGTTCATTAGAACATCATGTAGATTGTTCATTAGAACATCATATAGATTGTAATCAATTAGAACATACATCATGACATTGTAATTGTTCATACATCAAATAGATTTTTGTTCTATATTTTTTTTGTGCTAACTTGCAGTCTGCTCTTGGTTTGTGCTTTATTTTGTTCCTTTGGTTCTATCTTTGTATCTTTGTCCTTTCTTTAGCATCATGCCTAGGAAGACTAAGCTCATAGGTCTGTTCCCTCACCTTCTCCTCCCCTATCTTCTTTTGACCGTGAGAAGTTTCATAGTGTGAAAAACCAAGAGATTTTTGAGACACTGAATCTTAGGAGAAAGATATGGGCTAAGCGTTCTGTTGTGTTAGATGAGCTTGATCCTGCCATTAGGGCAAATTTTGAGCGTCGGGGCTGGTTACATCTGCTGGATATTTTTGATCCTCCTCCTCGAGCTACCCTGACTAGAGAGTTCTTTTCAAACATCTCTATCCACATCTATGATTCCAACACATTGGTAAAGAGTTGGATACGAGGTGTAGAGTACACCATTACTCTTACTGTAGTGGCTAATGCTCTAGGGGTGCCTTTGGTCCAGCACCTTGTCTACCCTTATGATGAGTCTCCTCTTTTGAGTGATGTCATGTCATACATCACTGGGTCTTCTATCCAGTGGGGTTCTGATCCTAGGATCACCACTGCTGAGCTATCTGAGTTGCATTATCTCTTTTTTAGGATAGCATATCATTCTATATGGCTCATTTCTCATCTTCACACCATTCCTCTTGAGCAGTGTGTCTTTTTGTACGCTCTTGTTACTAATGCTCCTATTAGTTTTCCTCACTTGTTTCTCCATTCTTTGAACGAAGTTTATAGGAGTTCATCTTCTTCTCATGCTCTTGCCCATCCCATTTTTATTCATAGGATTTTGTTATATCTTGGTCTAGATAATTTCCCTTCTTCTGAGCCCGTACATGTTATTGCTCCTATAGGTGAGCCTTTTCTTAGATAGAGGGCTACTCATCTTCGACCTGACTCTAAACACCCTAGGTCTGAGCCTTTTGGTAGCGCACCTCCTTCTTCTTCTTCTACAGGTCCTGCTGGTGAGGATGTTGATGATCCTGTTGGTGATGCTGCTGCTGCTGATATTCCTCCACCTCCTTCAGATGACTTTGATATACGTCGTACCTTGGAGATTGTCATGACCATTTAGGCAGCTCATGGTCAGATTTTGGTGGACTTGCTTGATGAGATACGTGCTTTGTGAGCTAACTTAGTGCATCTTCGTTCACCCTCACCACCTCCTTTTGATGATAGCGTGTGATTGTCCTTTGACATTCTGTCACAAAAAGGAGGAGTAGAGTTTTGACACTTGTAGAGGAGTTTTTGTAGTTAGGGGGAGTATTTCTTTTGTTTTGCAGAGCTAGTGGAGATATTAGATTGTATTTAGGTGCTTCACTTTGTATATCTTTTTTTTGGGGCTATTCATGTTAGGGGGAGATACATTTATTTTGATATACATGATTCTTGTTTCTTGTGTTCACTGCTTATTGATTTATATTTATAAGTTATTCATTAATATATGTCTTTATTATGTGCTGTGTGAAACATATAAGAATGTTTTAGTTTATTTTTTTGTATCTAACTTAAGGGGAGAATTAGTTTACATATCTGTTGATTTACTGTTTTTCTATCACACATGCGTTTAATGCGTTTGTGAAGTGTTTCAGGAATATACAGGTTGATTCCATTGAGCTGCTGTCTACACTTGCAACTGATAGATAGTAGTTAGGATTGAATTTGTGTTTATGAGCATTATTTTTGTAAAGGGCTTTTATTTGTAAACTTTGAGCTTTTAATTTGTGTTTTGTCACGGATTGCCAAAGGGGGAGTTTGTTAGGTTCTAAAGACTTAGGATTTGATGTATTTAGAATTCTAATGTGTAATGTTGGCAAACCATAATCAAAACAATATGTTTAGTCTTGTTTAGGCTTGCTCAAAGTTGTGTAATTCATGTAAAGTTGGAATCGAGAGGCTGCAGCTGCATTAGTGCATTTCGGCCTGGCTCGATCAATCGAAGGATAAACTCGATCGATCAAAAGTCAGCCAAAATATTTTCTGCAGAATTTCTAACTCAGCCCTATCTCATTAAATGTTTTGGGTTTTATGTTTTTGCCCTAGGTATATAAGGCAAAACCCTAGCCACGTTTTGAGAGTTGCTCTGGTTGTATTGTTGCTCATATTTTACAGTTTGTGTGAATCTCTTATGAGATCCTTGAGGAGCTTTCCTTCACATAAACATAGGGTTTTCAAGGTAGAGAAATTATCAACACCTTGATGATAAACTCAATTGCTGCCATTGGAGCTTAAAGAAACACAAGCGGGAGTGCTTGTATCTTGTGGAGAATCCAAGAAAGAAAGAGTCCGTGAATTCGGAGCTTGCACATGGTCGTGTCAGTAAGTTTTACTAGTGGGTAGCATTAGGAAGTAGAGCGTGGGTGCTTGTAAGTCCTTTTATATGAACTTCGATTCTTTCATATAGTGGATTCAAGTTTACCTTGAGGATAGCTAGGTTAAATCATTCCCAGGTTTTTTACTTGTTTGGTTTTCCTAAGTGATCATATCTTTGTGTTCTTTATATTTCTGCTGCTTTATATCTTGATATGATTATTTGATTGTGTTAACCTAGATTTGCATAATTTGACTAAGTTAATCACTTGGCTAATAAACTAGGTTAATCCAATTGTTGTGTTTTAAGGGGTCTAAAAACTTAACAAAAAAGAAGCTTGGATCTGCCACAAACCAAAAAATATATTAATACATAAATAAAAAATTTTGGCTAAAAGAACCTTTTGTGTTTTGATTTCCTAATTGTAAAAATTGGCTCTGTCGTAACTAAACAAGTATATCTTATAACAAATTGATGACATTTAATTGAATCTTCTTTGCTCATGAAGGTAGTAAATTGTTAGGACATATGTGATTCATGTTAGGAATATATGTCAATATTTTATGTAGTTGGTTAATCCTTTGACAAAAAACGTACTTTACTTGTATTTGGGTAGATCTAGGATGTGTTTAATACTTGAAGAAACATGTTGTTCAAGTCTAGTATTAAAGCCATGAAGATTGGACCAAGAAACAAGTGAAGAAAAGTTATTCACTAAAGCTAGACAAATAGCTCGACACCTGCGGACAGATAGTTTAATAGCTGCTCGACACCTCTTGACAGCTAGGCTATCTATCGATATTTTCAACTTCTTCTTATCGCAATCTCGATAGCTGGTGGATCGATCAAGAAATCTCCTGTCTCCTCGATAGCTCCTCAATAACTATATCTATCGAAGTTTAAAACTCGACACCTCCTCGACACCTTTCAATCGATCAAGGTTATGGGAGTTCAGATTTTCAAATCTAATTTTCGGCCCATGTTTTTGTATTTGTGCTGGGTTTCTTTCCTCACAACCCTAAACCTATATAAAGCTTATTTTAAAGACCGACATCTAAGAGAATACAATAAGAACATATGCAAAAGGTGATCGATGCCTTATTCTCTCTGAAAGAAGCTACTGCGTCTTTTTCATCTTAGGGTTTTGTAACCAAGTGCTTCTTGATCTTCATTGTTGATGAAGTGAAGAACTTTACAACCAACATCTTCTTCAAGTTAGTGTGTTAGTCACGTACTAGGAGCTGTGCATCTCTGGTTTGTCACATACTGGGAGCCATGCATCTTTGGTTAGTCACGTACTGGGATCCGTGCATCAAAAAGGGTGACATTCATATATTGAAGAGTTCAAAGATCTTGAACTGGTAGAAGGTTTCTGCTGTAAGTTCATCTACGGGGATTGTAGAGTCTAGGGACAAAGGTTTTGTACTAGATCTGAAACTTCTCTTTACTATAGTGGATTGCTTTTTGGAAAGGTTTCTCTCTAGGTTTTTTACTGTGAAACTAGTTTGTTTCATTGGTTTTTCTAGGCCATCATATCTTGCTTTATTTATTTTTTCGCTACATGATTTTGACATAATATTGATGTTTGTTTGTTTTAATAAGGTTTATTCATAATAAATCTAATTAACAAGTTGGATTTAAAACTTGTTAATTCTATCAACCGGGGTCTAAATTTCCTAACAAGTGGTATCAGAGTGGGTTCACTCTGATTGGATTAATTTCCTAAGTGTGATCCTTGACCCCCGTTGTCAGGGATTGTGGACAATCTCTTTTGATTCCTTCTTTATTTGATGGCACTAATTATACGTACTAGAAAATTCATATGAAAGTCTTTTTACAGGCTCTAGGTGAACAGGCTGTTGAAGTTGGCTAGATTAAGCCTAAAGAAGCGCCAGCAGATTGGGATGAAGAAATAATCAAAGCGGCAAATTTCAACAGTAAGGCCTTGAATGCTTTTTTTTATGGGGTGACCAATGAAGAATTCAAGAGAATATCATCCACAGAAGTTGCCAAGGAAGCATGGACCATTCTTGAGACCACCTATGAAGGTACCAAGACAGTAAAGACTGTGAAGCTTCAAAGACTCACTAGCAGTTTTGAAGAAATAATAATGGAGGAAGGTGAGACCTTCGATGAGTTCTATACTAAACTCATGGATATTGTGAATTCTGCTTTCAATCTTGGAGAATATATTGCAAAATCCAAAATTGTTAGGAAAATCCCTAAGTCCTTACATGAAAGATTCCATACCAAGATCACTGACATTGAGGAAGTGAAGGACATTAATCAACTTCCTTTGACTGAGCTTGTAGGGAACCTTTAAACCTATGAGATGGGATTAGGCTCAATGGGAAAAGGTGGAAAGAGTAAAAACTTGGCTCTTAAGGGTATAGAGGAAGAGATTGAGGATTCTGAAGATGAAGATGAAAGTGAAGATGAAGATGAGAATCTAACTTTCATAACTGATGAGATTATCAAACTTCTTCAATTTAGGAAAAATGATAAGGGCAAACCTCCTAGGAAATCTAAATCTTCAAGGAATGGTAAGAATGAGAAACCTCTCATCTAATGCCATGAGTGCAAAGGTTTTGGTCATATGAGGATAGAATGCCCAAACTACCTCATGAAGGAAAAAACTAAGGAGTCAAAAAATAAAGGGTTGGTTGCTACCTGGAGTGAAACTAAGGATGACTCTTCTGATGAGTATGCAGATAAATGTAGTCATGTTATGGCATTTGCTGTCTCAACCAATAAGGTGATTGTGGAGAGTGTTAGTGACTGTGAGGATTCTTCTGATAATGAAGTACCCAAGAAGATGACCTTTCAGGAAGCCTATGATAAGCTATGTACTGAATTCATAAAATCTGAAGAGACTTCTCATCTTTGTAGAAAATAGCTTAATAAGGTAAAAACTAAAAAAGATGATCTGTTAGTCAAACTAGATGAGATTACAAGGTTAGTTGAGACTATTGTTGTGGAGAACACCTCATTAGAATAAAAGGTCAAGAATCTTAAGATTGAGCTTAGTCAAGCTAGAACTCAAATAGAGAGGATGTCTAGTGCAAAACTTGATGAAGTATTGAGTGATCAAAAGTCTAGTTTTGATAAGACTAGCTTAGGATATGCTGTTTCCTTTGAACCCTCCTCTTCCACAGCTTCTGGATCAAGGACTGTCTTTGTGCCACAATCTGAGAAAGATAAAAAGGTATGAAATCCAAAATTGATTTGTCTAATTCAAAATCCTTTATTAGAGCTCATGTTTGTCACTATTATGGTGTTTCTGGATACATATGTCCTAATTGCTTTAAGTTGTATCCTCATAAGCAATTGTCCAAATGGTCACAGGTTTCCTCTCAAGGACCTACACCTTTGTTTGGAGAGTTATTAAAAGTTTTGAGCTCTTTAACTCAATTTTAGGAGAATTCTAATTCTTTTATGTCCTTTAGTAGACATACTAGGACTCGTGTCTTTTCATCTTCACGGCCAAAGACTTGTGCTGTATGGGTGAAAAAGGAGCCTAGGACTTAATTGTCTTCTTTGTTTGTCCTCTGCTTTAATTCTTTCTATCTAAAGTATGGCTCTTTTTGCTTGATTTCTTATCTGTTTTTGGAATCATGCTTTCATGCATTTACACCCTTCTATCATGCCTTCATGCATATGCATCTTTCTTTCATGCTTTCATGTTGTTTGTCTATTTTTGTTTGGCTGTTTAGTTTTTATTTTGTTTTGTTTTCAAAATAAAAATAAAAAGGAAAAAAAAATACAAAAACAGTGTGTGTTTTGTGTACATTGGTACTTGTGTACCTTGGATGGCCATTGAAACAAAATTTTCTAAACTTTGTATCTTTTGTAGCTTAGATGAGTATCTCTATACACAACTAAGCAAGTGAGCTTTGTGGCCCTTGTTTGTGATGAGTAAAATTAAGTAATCACTTGTACTTAGCACTCGTATCACTCTTTTTGACGTGAAGGACTAGAAAATCCTAAGAGAAAGACATAAATAATCATCTCATCACTGTTGCCCACCAATCATGAATGACATCTGTATGCTTCGCCATAGTAAAAGTGCAATGTCAATGACATTTGTGTGCTTCAGCATAGCAAAATTGGAATGTCAAATATCATTGGATATTTCTTTTCTCTCTCTTATATGCCCATGCATGATATGCTTATTAAAAAAAAATATGCAAAGAAAAATAAAAAGCAAAAAGATCAAAATGCTTTTAAATATAATTGCAAGCATGTATTCTAGGAGATGTGGGAGTTATAGAATGTACCTCGAAGGTGATAGTCCTCATCAAACAGTTATGATTGTGTGTAAGTTAAAGTGATTTTCTTATATCTTAAATCATCATAACATGTATACACTTATACAATCTTGCGATGTTTTTCACACACAATATTCTTTGCTACTCTTGATACATGTGCAGGTACAATGTGATTTTGTCATCACAAGGTTTTATATGTGTTAATGTATGCTCACTAAATTGTCTTAACTTGTTTTTGAAATATAAAATTGGTTAGACTTGTTTAGTGTGTGTGCGTGTGTGTCTTTGGGATCTATGTGCTTAACATTTTTTTTGTTGAGAGATTTTTCTTTCACATGTTTTGCATCTTTCTTTTATTTTGTCATCCATAGCATCTTGTTTCATTACATTCATGCATTTATATGGATTTCTTATGCCCCCTTAATCATCATTATGTTTCTCAGGTGAAGTTTTCTAGCTTCTTGTACCCTTTGTCAATCATGACAAAAAGGGAGAGAAATTGTGATGTGGTTTCTTGTACCCTGTGTTTCAGAAATACAGGTTGTTAAAGTCTACTTGCTATAAACTTTCTTCTTACAAAGTTTTTCAAGAGTTTGTGTTAGAATAGATTTTATTGTATTCAACAAGTGAATATGAGTTGAGTGATTTATAACCTCTCTCATATGCTCATTTATTTGTTATGGTTTTGTCATGGATTGCCAAAAGGTGAGATTGTTAGGACATATGTGATTCATGTTAGGAACATATGTTAATACTTTATGTAGTTGGCTAATCCTTTGACAAAAAACGCAATTTACTTGTATTTTGGTAGATCTAGGACGTGTTTAATACTTGAAGAAACATGTTGTTTAAGTCTAGTATTAAAGCCATGAAGATTGGACCAAGAAATAAGCGACGAAAAGTTGTTTAGTAAAGCTGGATAGATAGCTCGACACCTGCGGACAGATAGCTTGATAGTTGCTCGACACCTCTCGACAACTAGGATATCTATTGAGATTTTCAACTTCTTCTTATCGCAATCTCGATAGCTTCTCGATAGCTGGTGGATCGATCGAGAAATCTCCAGTCTGCTCGATAGCTCCTCGATAGTTTCTTAATAGCTGTATCTATCGAAGTTTAAAACTTGACACCTCTCAATTGATCGAGGTTACGGGAATTCAAATTTTCAGATTTGATTTTCGGCTCATGTTTTTGTATTTGTGTAGGGTTTCTTTTCTCATAACCCTAGACCTATATAAGGCTTATTTTAAAGGCCGTCACATAAGAGAATACAAGGAGAACATATGCAAATGGTGACCGATGCCTTATTCTCTCTAAAAGAAGCAACTGCGTCTTTTGCGCCTTTGGATTTTGTAACCAAGAGCTTCTTGATCTTTATTGTTAATGAAGTGAAGAACTTTGCAGCCAACATCTTCTTCAAGTTGGTGTATTAGTCACATACTGGAAGCCATGCATCTTTGGTTAGTCATGTACTAGGATCCATGCATCAAAAATGGTGGCGTTCATATATTGAAGAGTTCAGAAGTTCTGAAGTGGTAGAAGGTTTCTGCTATAAGTTCATCTATGGGGATTGTAGAGTCTAGGGACAAAGGTTTTGTACTAGATCTGAAACTTCTCTTTACTATAATGGATTGCTTTTTGGGAAGGTTTCCCCTAGGTTTTTTACTATGAAACTAGATTGTTTCATTGGTTTTCCTGGATCATCATATCTTGTCTTATTTATTTTTCCGCTGCATGATTTTGACATGATATTGATGTTTGTTTATTTTAACAAGGTTTATTCATAATAAATCCAATTAACAATTTGGGTTTAAAACTTGTTAATTCTATCAACTGGGGTCTAAATTTTCTGTGATCATAAAGAACCAAGTAAGGGTTTCCACCAAGTATATAAAATTTGTTAACTCTGACAAACTTTAGCAATTTGGGAAAACCTTTTAACATTTTTGGTAGTTATAAATAAACAATACAAAGATGTGAATATGAATTTGAAATTCAATTAATTTGTATTGATATTATTCTTGAATTACAAAGTTAGAATTCAATCTGCGTTGGTAAAATTACCATCAAAGTTTGAGAATTTGACTTTTCATTGTATTATGGTTCATCTATTTGATTTTTAAATAGTTTTTATGTTTGTATTTGTGATTAAAATTTTAATACTAATGGTATGGAAGATTTATATAAAATCATGACTCTAACATTTGTTAAGGGCTACAAAAGTAGGAAATGAAAATTATGGAATTCTTCTTTGTAGACAACCATCTATTCCTGAAGTGAGAAGCCAATGTTTCATTGAAAACCAGGTGGTACCATCCTCATAAAAGTATTCAACATGCTTCTCAATTCAACCATAGAACCCTTAAGTATCCCATCCTCAAATGTTTTCCCTTCTCTTGAGATGCTATATAAAATGTCTCAAAAATCTACACTGCACACTGTTTTGAATAACTTTCTGCATTGTTTTTAAATAACATTTTGTAAACCAATTTTTCTATTTCGTATGTCAAGTTCTATAAAAGGAATAATGTGAGTTTGTTTGTGTTGGTTGAAAAATTCTTATTTTTTAGAGATAGTGAGTGATTTCGTTTTGTTCATCAACTGATTAGTACCAAACTATTTCTCAGAAACTTTGCCACAACAATATATTAGTAAAAAATTTGTAGTTTATTCCTCTCTTTATTTGTTTGCATTGATTGAAAATTTCTAGAATTTTTATCACAAAATTTCTTGAATTTTTAGCATAAAATTTTTGGAACACACTAGAATTTCAATTTCTATCTCTCTTCTTCTAATTTTTAGATTCTCCTTCCCTGCCTCAATATCATACCGTTCTTTTTTGTTAATTGGGTGAGATTACCTGCAACTCTGAATTAGGTTTATAATTTTTCCTATTCTTTTTCATTTTAAAAAACAATTCAGAGATGCTGATCAAGTGTGTTGTGATGGTTGTAATGTTCGGGTGCATGCCGAGTGTGAGAATATTTCCAGCAAGCTTTTCAAGGTGTGCTTAATACACTTGATTTATGAATTGTAATGTCAATTTCTGTTCCTGTCATATATGTGTCTATTCACTGACTTGTGTATGGTTTAAAGGATCTAGAGAATGTAGATTACTATTGCGCAAATTGTAAAACAAAGTCTAATTATGAGTCACAACTTCAGAAAAATACCATCCAAATGTGAAGCATGTCTGTCCTATTTTTTTGTGTGTGTGCAATCCTTTTCCCTCCAGTTGATTTTTTGGGCAATTGTATATTTGACTTTATAGACTGAGGAGTTTATCATCAGGTTCTAAGCCTAATTTTGTGACAATTTTTGAAGTAGGTCTTTAGAAAATAGTGGACATAATGTTCTACCTGAGAATGTAGCTGCGGTGTGCTATGGCATGGAAGGAACATATATTCCAAACATTCATATGTAAGCCTTGAACTCATTTCTAAATATTACATGTACATTGACATATTTTTCTTTAATATTCTTGTAGGACCTTTATGCACTCCTTTCTCACCACCACATGCATTTTCTTCTTATGTAATCCTTACAGCAACTTTCTGTTTGTTTTGTTGAAGGATTCATTAAGATGCTTCTTTATTATTTTATTTTCCCCCCATCTTAAAGTTTTTTGTAAGTGCAGTTCATGTGGGTCAAAGAAGTGTACACCTAGAATATTAAATTCTACCTGAATTGTTATTAGGAATTTTCATTTTCTGAGTTTCATTACTTTTTTATTTTTCAATTAGGTGGCATTCTCCATATCTATGTAAAGAGGTCAATATTTTCTTTCAAGCCTTTGTGTTTTTGTCAATCTTTACACCAACCCAAACAATTCCATTAAGACAAAGAAACCAAT
This sequence comes from Quercus suber, assembly GCF_002906115.3. NCBI lineage: Eukaryota > Viridiplantae > Streptophyta > Magnoliopsida > Fagales > Fagaceae > Quercus > Quercus suber. Next base: position 1,553,411 of record NW_027069545.1, read on the forward strand.
GATGTTTCATAGTTATCAGGAGGACAAGATCAAGGACTCAAGTTGAAGGTTGAGCAAGTTTGGATTGTAACTGTTGACTCAAGCAAAGAGGCAGAGTATCAAAGCAGAGCAATGGAAGAATTATAGCTATAACTATATAAACGACAGTGTTTATATTTAAAACAGCTATACTACCTGTACTTTGGGATTAGTTTAATTCATAGCTATAATTTATATACACATGTATTAATCTGATTGGTTGTAGAGGCTAGATCTGTATATTATGGAGTTAGTAAGAAGTTAGTTACTCTCAGACTTTGTATAAATACTTGATGTACTTTCATTTTCTTTCAATGCAATATAGAATTCTCTCATCAAATTCTCATAATAGTTACTTTGTTGTCTCAAATGACATAGTGCCTAAATGAAAGAGCTAGCAAGATGCTCTAAAATATTGGCACCTAAAAAGCTCAAAATTCCATTTTTGACAATTTTGAGTCCAACCTTAGGAACAAACTCTAGTAGCCATGGTACCACTCCACCATGTAGATTAACCCTATCCTCTAAGAACTTTCTTGTGCATCGCATGGGCTAGTGACTAGTATATATAAAAAATATATTATATCCCTTTACTTTTTATATTTCACCAATTATAACCCACTATACATTCTCTTTTTCTTTCTTCTTTTTATCATTATTTATTCTTTATAAATTAACCCAAGTTTAATAAAAGAAATATTAAACACATTACACATATTCCAAAAGGTGGAATATATAAAAAATAACACTAAAAATGAAATAGAAAATTTTTATACAAGATGCCAAGTATCGGGTAATGTTTTTTCACCACGAATGATGATTTAATTTGGAGTAGATAGTATTCACCTTTTGCTTTTAACTTAGGATTCTATTATGGGAAAAGAGTAGTAGGTGTTAAGTTTAGACCCCTGGAAACACAGTGTTTAACCTAATTTAATAGCCAAGTTGTTACTTAGGTCAATTATGAAGATCTAGGTTAAATATTCATCAAACATATCATGCACAATGAAAAAGTAAATAAGACATAGATTTGATGACTCAGGAAAACCAATGAAACAAACCAATTTCAAGGTAAAAAACCTGGGGGAACGATCCCAAGAGAACAATCCACTATATCAAATTGAGATTTACAGTCAAAAATACCAATTTGTTGTAAATCGAAATACAATTACCAAACTGAGCTCTAAACCCCTTAGACTTCTTTGATTTGGATCTGCTCTCACATGAACCTCCAATTCACACTTTAGATCTACCACATAGACATCTAGTCTATGACTCCAAGACACCCTTGAAGGTTTAGATCCAGCACCTTTAATGACTGGTATGCAACAACTTTAGATTTATCGGTTACAATAATGTGTAGATGGAATTTTGGTAGTGACTTTGAAAGGAGTTGGCACAAAACCTTTTAGATCTCAAAAGAGAAGCTCTAAAGTCATAAATAATAAAAAAAATAAAAAATAAAACGTGTCTTAGGGTTTCCTATAAATATTATGTGAATTAGATCTGAAACCCTAATCACTTGATAGGCTTAATGGGCCGTTAGACCTTAATTAAAATTATGCAGATCCATGTCTCGATTGATCGAGCCTTGCAAGCTTTGTTTTCTTGAACCTGTAGCTTCCTTGTTCACATAATCTGACTTGCAGCACTTTAAGCATTGTCTAATATACCTTATAGACTTAGCAATCTATATAGCTCACGATTTGCCAATTATTCTAAACTTTTAGAATCTAACAGTAGGCAACAACAATGATACTAGGAGACAACACATGTTCAATGTCCTTGAATGCTATCCAACGAGTATCTTAGTCTATACACAATTAGATCAAAAGATAAAGTTTAAAGCCAAAAATTTTGTTTCAAGAGTTTTATGATTCCATTGTATTGTCGACTTATAAGAAAAAACCTAATAAATTTTTTACTCAGTAAGTGAATTTCTCAAACAATTAACCCCTTTCATATATAGGATTTCTTTGCCCAAAACATATAACAGTAATTAAGGATAATGACAAGTTGACAACTACTGCACTAATTCATGACAAGCATCAGACAATAGTCTTTACTTTGGACTGATGATTCTATTATGTGGCAGTGGATGTAAATAGATTTCGCTTTTCACATTTGACTGAGGATTCTATTTAGCAACAAAAACATATGCTAAATATGCTAAGTATGCTAAATATTTAACATTTATAAAAATAAAATAAAAAATGGACAACTTTCAACAATATATATATATATATATATAAAAGGATGACCCAGAACCACGAAGAGGGTTCTGAGCCAAAGTGGATTTGCACTGTTTGGGTGCCATAGCACAGTCTATCCAAGAGAGAGAGAGAGAGAGAGAGAGAAAGACACACACACACAAGTCCAAAATAAGAAAGATGAAAAGAACATATGCATGAACATGTGACGTGCAAAATTTAAAAGCATCATAGGTAAAAATCCAATCCAAACCTACCAGCACTTAAACAATAATAATCAATCACACATCTAAAATGCATGAAACATTGTTATAATGCAATGAGAATGCAATGCATGAGCATTCATTACCAAATCAACCCAACTCAACCCAAAAATTTCACAAAAATCTCAAAAACCCAGAAATTTTCAAAAACCCAAAACCTAGGTCTAAAATGCATGAATGCATGAAAATGAAGGGATTTGGAACACTTACCAAGAAATTTAAGCTTGATCTAGGCCTAAAAAGGAGTTGGTAGAGTGATTTAAGTGAGAGGAGAAGTGTTTTTTGTTAAGAGAGAACGAGAAAAGTGAATCTAAAATCGCACCTCAGCTATATATAGAAAACGTAGCTCGATGGATCGAAGATTCTATTGAGGATCTGTCGAGAAATAAATCTCGATAGAAATGAATTTGTCGAGGTGCTGTCGAGGATATGTCGACGACAAAACTCACTTCGATGGATCGAGAATTTGTTGAGAATCTATCAAGCAGACAGAATGATCAGAAACATGGCTCGATGAATCGAAGAAGCTGTCAAGAATCTATCGAGAGTCAATGGATCGAGAATCTATCGAGATCTATCGAGAAAAGAGAAAGAAGGCTCGATAGAAAGAGAATCTGTCAAGGATCTGTCGAGAAGCTATCGAGCTTAAAGAAAATGAATTTTTCAAGGGAGGAAAAACACATAGATATGAATGCAACAAACATGCAACTCAACCAAAGATCCAATCAACATGTTAAGCTCTTAAAACATCTCTCAACATATATGCAAAGAATACATAGATCCAAAACACACACACACACACACACACACACACACTAAACAAGTCTAACAAATTTTATATTTCAAAAATAAGTTAGGACAGCTTAGTGAGCATATATTAACACATGTATTCCTTGTGATGGCCAAATCACATTGTACCTGCACATGTATCAAAAGTAGCAAAGAGTATGTGTGTTGTGTGTGAAAGCATAGCAGGAGTGCATAAGTGTCTCATATAATGAAAATTTGAGACTAGAGAAAATCACTTACACTCACACACAATCATAATTGCTTGATGGGACTATTACCTTCAAGGTATATTTTATAACTCCCACATCTCCTAGAAACACACTTGCAATCATTTTTAAAAGCATCTTGATTTTTTTTTTGCTTTTATACTCTTTGCATATTTTCTTTTTGAACATATCATGCATGAGCATATAAGAGAGAGAAGAAATACCCATTTATATAAGCCAAAACATCACAATTTTGCTATGCTGAAGCACACAAATGTTATATATGATTGGCAGGCTTTAGTGGTGAGATGGTTATTTATGCCTTTCTCTTAGGATTTTCTAGTCCTTCCCATAAAAAAGAGTGATATGAGTGTTAAGTAATAAAAGATTACTTAATCATACTCATCACAAACACAAGCCACAAAGCTCACTTGCTTAATTGTGCATTAAGATGCTCATCTAAGATACAAGAGATACAAAATTTAGAAAACTTTATTTCAATGGCCATCAAGGGTACACAAGTACCAATATACACAAATACTATTTTTGTATTTTTTCTGATTTTTCAATTTTTTTTTTTATTTTTATGAAAAAAAAATAAAGCAGAAACTGAAAAGCAACCAAACAAAAACATAAAGAAACACACAAAGCATAAAACTAGACTGACTCAAAAGCTAGAAAGTAAAACAAACAAGTAATGCATAAACATAAAGGGAGAGGGAGAAAAAAATGACAGAATCACTTTGAGCCTTCTTCCTTTCACACCTTGGAAGGACATTTCCTTTGTGTGAACCTTTGATCCTAAGGAGAGGGAGAATAATTGAAACCGTTCAAGTTTGAAAGGAACATAAAGGCCTTGAGAAGATCTCCCAAAGAAGCAAGAGAGGATGGAAACTGATTCTGGTTTCCTGACAAGAGCATACTATTGCATTGTTGAGTGACTAACCACTTATAGCAATTTGGACGTGTATGCCCTAAAGCTCCGTAGTGATAACAGAAATGCGGCTTCTTTTGTTGAGACTTTTTGTTGTTTCCCCTCTTAATCCTAGGGTTTCTAGTCTCTTTCTTTCAACCTTAAGGGGTGCTCCTAGAATAGATTTGCCTTTATCTATGTTCTCACTAGCTATTTCAGTTTTAGATTCATTGTTCTCAGAATTAACATTATCAGCAAGTGAGACAAACACAGTTGTACTAGAGGAGGTAATATTAGGAGAAGAGAAATCATACCCCAAACCGGTTTTGTCAGAAGCAGCTTTCTAAAAACTCAGCATCTCATCGAGTTTTGCACTGAAAGTCCTCTCTAATTAAACTCTAACCTAGAATAACTCCACCTCAAGCTTCTTTGTCCTTTCAGCAAGGAAGTTTTCCTCGAACCACAAAGCTCCAATGGTTTGATTGGCTTCATCAACCTTGGTAGAAAGCTCATCTCATTCAATGCTCTACTATTGAAGTTTGCCGCTTTGATCTTTGCATCATCCCAATCAACCGACGCTTCCTTTGACTTAGTCCAGCCAATCTCTACAGCTTGTCACACTTTCTCTTCTAAAGACTACAAGAAAGTTCTCATGTGTACTTTGCAGTATGCATAATTAGTGCCATCAAATAAAAGAGGTATAATAAGAGACTGTCCTTTATCCATGAAAAACAAGGGTCAATGGATCATACAACAAAGATTAAAACCTAATTAGAGTGTGCTTGCTCTGATATTACTTGTTAGGTTAAAATGAATTGAGCTCTTGCAAATTAATTAATTACCCAAGTTAATTAATTAGTCAAATTACATGCAATGGCATGGTAGCACAAACAAATCATTAAATAACTAAATGCAGTGGAAAATAAATTTGACATAGGCGATTTGTTTACGAATGGGGAAAATCACCGAGGCAAAACCCCACCGGGTGAATTCAAGGTCACCACTACCGAGAATCCACTATTATCAATCACAAGCAGTTACAAGTATAAGGAATCTTACCAAACCTTTTGACCTATCCTGAAATATCAACCTATAATTGAACCCTTACCCCAATACCCCATTGGACTTGTATTGCAGTAGCAATCTCTCTGTTCAATGCACGAATCCCAGTACGTGACTAACTCCACCAACTTGAAAAAGATTATTGCCTGCAAAATTCTTCAGTTCATCAACAATTAAGATTAGGAAGCTCCTTGGTCACAAAACCCTTGGTGTAAAGACGTAGTAACTTCTACAAAGAGAATGATGAACTAGAGCAACTTCTACCTTCAGTCACATAATGCTTTTTTTTTTTTTTTTAGAAAAAAAAAAAAAAAACTACAAAAATACATAGGAATATGCGTGTAATCAGATCTAAAAAATCTGATTTCGTAATTCTCGACAGATACAGATTATGTCAATTTTCCGTCGAGCCTCAACATTAAATCTCGATAGAAGTATTTCGGTCGAGATTGCTGTCAAGTTTTAAAGAACAACACTTCCTTCACTTGTTTCTTGGTCAGACTTGCATGGCTTCAATACTTAACTTGAACACTTATTTCTTAAAGTACTAAACCCATCATAGATCTACCTAATTACAAGTAAAGTGCATTTTGTCAAAGGATTAGCCAAGTACATAAATATGTCCCTAACAAGCATCATAATCTAAAAACAATTAGCATAAAAGGTATAGTAAAAGCTATTGACTTTTGACACACACGTACATGAACCACTCCAACAATTTTCCATTCACGTGAGAATTCGAATTCTCTACCAACGTATTTGGATTCAGAGATTCAAGTATTCTTTTGTTGTGGATATGGTTTTGTAGGAGGTTAAGAAAAAGGAAGAATTCTTATTTCCGTATTAAAGGTTTCGTCTTTCTATTCTAGTTGCTTTTATACACCATATATGCTAAATGTTTGGACTACTTTGCAGATGCTACAATTTTGATACCATGAGATATTTTTGATTATTTGATTCTTGTGTTTGATTGTGACACATGTTTTCCTTTCATTTGAACGAATTTGCATGCAAAGAAACAACATTATCAACACAAAATAGAATGAAAATTTCTAACATTCAAATATATCTGGGCTAGCTTCTGGTCTGACCCATCACATGCACAACAACAGTGACACTTCCACATCAAGAAACTTGGAATAGATCTCTTTTGTAGAGAAATAAAGACTAGGTCCATTATATATATACCCCAAGGCTTCAATACCCCAAACTCAAACCACATAAAAATTTAAGGTTCTTAAAAAACTTGCCTAAGCCTCCATCCTCCAAGTCTCCATAACATGGTCCGTGCAATACTACCTAACCTACCAATACATGATGATAAGACTGCGCCCCTACCAGAGGATCAGCTAAGGAAAGTTTTCAAGAAATACGACACCAATAATGACAATCTGCTCAGCAAGGAAGAGCTAAAAAAAGCCTTTCAATACTTGGGCTCAATTATCCCTGGCTTTCGTGCCAACCGCGGCCTCCACCATGCTGATGCCAATAAAGACGGATACGTCAACGAGGGGGAAATGGATGAACTTGTCAACTACGCTGTGCGGGTCGGATTTGGCATTAAGGCGGCGTAGAAATCCTTAATTACGTACTTAACTGTAATTTGTCAGATATCATATACTACGTACTAATATGTGTGCTTCGTGCTTACAAGCTCCAGCTTCTTCAATGATGTAGAATCGAGAAGAAGCTAGACATTCCGCAATGTTTCCTCTCTATGTATAAGTTTATATGAGGACTAGGCAATGCGGTTGTGTTGGTTTCCTGTTTTACTTTTCTTTTCCTTTCTTTTCATGCCTGTTTTTCCTTGGTAGCTATGTAATACCAAAGCGGTAATAACAAGGAATATTGTCTGCTCACTATGTTTACATGGTGGAAGCAGAATTTATATGGATCTACTTGAAATCGAATACACTTGTAGAGTCTGTAATAAGTACCATTATCGCTCCCAATACTATAGTATACTCATAATAGTCAATCCCATGATTACGTTTTGGAGACATTATAGCTTGATTTCTTCTATGTTTCTTCTTGACTCACTCAATACAAAAGCAAATTAACTGGACAAAGTTTAGCTATAAAATTAGTTATAATCAAGAGTTACAACTTCCTTTAAACAAAATTAATATTATTACACATTTTGAAAATATAAAAGTTAGATTGTATGTTCTTTATACTCTTAATACATATGTCAAATTTTGTATGAATCAAATATTATTTACTAATGTTATGAATACCATTTCGGACCCCGTTTCGGTTTGTCCAATGAAACAAAATATTTCGGTACTGGCCTATTTCAGCATATTATTTCAAGATTGTTTTTTTTAAAAAAAAAAAAACTATATAAGAGAGAGAAAAAAAAAAAAAAAAAAAAAAAAAACATAGGAATATGTGTGTAATCAAATCTAAAAAATCTGATTTCGTAATTCTCAACATATACAAATTATGTCAATTTTCCGTCGAGCTTCAACATTAATTCTCGATAGAAGTATTTTTGTCGAGATTGCTATCGAGCTTTAAAGAACAACACTTCCTTCACTTGTTTCTTGGTCAGACTTGCATGACTTCAATACTTAACTTGAACACTTGTTTCTTGAAGTACTAAACTCATCCTAGATCTACCTAATTACAAGTAAAGTGCGTTTTGTCAAAGGATTAGCCAAGTACATAAATATGTCCCTAACAAGCATCATAATCTAAAAACAATTAGCATAAAAGGTATAGTAAAAGCTATCAACTTTTGACACACACGTACATGAACCACTCCAACAATTTTCCATTCACATGAGAATTCGAATTCTCTACCAACGTATTTGGATTCAAAGATTCAAGTATTCTTTTGTTGTGGATATGGTTTTGTAGGAGGTTAAGAAAAAGGCGGAATTCTTATTTCCATATTAAAGGTTTCGTCTTTCTATTCTAGTTGCTTTTATACACCATATATGCTAACACTGTGTTTGGATGGGTGGATTTTAGAGAGGATGGAAAATTTTGGAGAGAAAATAGGAGAGAAAATAAGAAAGGGGGTTGTTTGGTAAGGAGGGAGGGAGAGGAAAATTTTTGGTGGGGCCCATGCATTTTCCACCTGGGCCCACCAAAAACTTGTCTCTCCAAAATGGAGAGAAAATGGTGAGGGAGGTGTTTTACATGTAAATGACAAAATTGCCCTTGCACTAATTTCGTCCTATTGTCTTTTTTCTGCCTGCTGGCGTTTGCTATGGGCGTTTGCTACTTTCCTACTTCTTTTTTTTTTTTTTTTTTAAATAAGACATGATTTTCATGATTTTTTTTCTTGAACATAATTTTTATTGTTTAATAAATTTGGGTGATTGTTTTTTTTATTTTAATTGTGCATCATTTTTTAACAAGGCATATAAGTAAATTTATATAAACTCACTTTTTCCATCCCTCCGCTTTTTCACTCCCAACCAAACAAAAGGGAGGGAAATTAAAATCTTTTCTATCCTCCCACTTTTCTATCCTCCCACCATTTTCTATCCTCTCACTTTTCCACTCCTCCATCCAAACACACCCTAAATGTTTGGACTACTTTGCAGATGCTACAATTTTGATACCATGAGATATTTTTGATTATTTGAGTCTTGTGTTTGATTGTGACACATGTTTTCTTTTCATTTGAACGAATTTGCATGCAAAGAAACAACATTATCAACACAAAATAGAATGAAAATTTCTAACATTCAAATATATCTGGGCTAGCTTCTGGTCTGACCCATCACATGCACAACGACAGTGACACTTCCACATCAAGAAACTTGGAATAGATCTCTTTTGTAGAGAAATAAAGACTAGGTCCATTATATATATACCCCAAGGCTTCAATACCCCAAACTCAAACCATATAAAAATTTAAGGTTCTTAAAAAACTTGCCTAAGCCTCCATCCTCCAAGTCTCCATAACATGGTCCGTGCAATACTACCTAACCTACCAATACATGATGTTAAGACTGCGCCCCTACCAGAGGATCAGCTAAGGAAAGTTTTCAAGAAATACAACACCAATAATGAAAATCTGCTCAGCAAGGAAGAGCTAAAGAAAGCCTTTGAATACTTGGGCTCAATTATCCCTGGCTTTCGTGCCAACCGCGGCCTCCACCATGCTGATGCCAATAAAGATGGATACGTCAACGAGGGGGAAATGGACGAACTTGTCAACTACGATGTGCGGGTCGGATTTGGCATTAAGGCGGCGTAGAAATCCTTAATTACGTACTTAACTGTAACTTGTCAGATATCATATACTACATACTAATATGTGTGCTTCGTGCTTACAAGCTCCAGCTTCTTCAATGATGTAGACTCGAGAAGAAGCTAGACATTCCGCAATGTTTCCTCTCTATGTATAAGTTTATATGAGGAGGCAATGCGGTTGTGTTGGTTTCCTGTTTTACTTTTCTTTTCCTTTCTTTTCATGCCTGTTTTTCCTTGGTAGCTATGTAATACCAAAGCGGTAATAACAAGGAATATTGTCTGCTCACTATGTTTACATGGTGGAAGCAGAATTTATATGGATCTACTTGAAATCGAATACACTTGTAGAATCTGTAATAAGTACCATTATCGCTCCCAATACTATAGTATACTCATAATAGTCAATCCCATGATTACGTTTTGGAGACATTATAGCTTGATTTCTTCTATGTTTCTTCTTGACTCACTCAATACAAAAGCAAATTAACTGGACAAAATTTAGCTATAAAATTAGTCATAGTCAAGGGTTACAATTTCCTTTAAACAAAATTAATATTATTACACATTTTGAAAATATAACCATTAGATTATATGTTCTTTATACTCTTAATACATATGTCAAATTTTGAATGAATCAGATATTATTTACCAATGTTATGAATACCATTTCGGACCCCGTTTCGATTTGTCCAATGAAACAAAATATTTCGGTACTGGCCTATTTTAGCATATTATTTCAGGATTGTTAAAAAAAAAAAAAAAAAAAAACTATATATATATATATATTCTTATACAACATAAAATTATCAATTCAAAAAAGTGAATTACTAAATATCAAATATTAGAAATCATTTAACTTTAAACCTTAACATCAATATCACATCCTAAGATTTATAACAAGTCATTACTTACACAATAGCAATTGTGGGGAGAAAAGCCCAACCATACGTAGTGGGCCTAGAGCCCAATGTGAAGCTTATTGTATGTCCGAAGATGCTAAAATTGTTGAGGGGTACTTCGCACGAAAGAAGGATACTTAGGAGCGAAGAAGATCCGTCCAAAGAGAGCATCAGTGTTCCGAAGAGATCATTCTCCTCGGGTGTAATGATTCTTGGTCATATAAGTATCTGAGGGGGGTTCGAATGAGTTTACTAATGACTTCAGCAGTCTAGATAAGCTTTGGACACGCTTGGAGATAAGAAGAATAGAGAAATATCTAAAGGGAAAAGCTGCCACTACCGTATTAAATGCACTGCAGCAACCTTTCTAGTCGCATTTATGTGGAGAAGATCCCTGAACAGTATAACCTCAGCTACCGCTACTCACAAAAAGCTGAGGAAGATACATAACATGACATGCACTCAAGTAGGGACCTAGATGAAGAACAAGTGGACGATGGGGATGATGGGGAAGGATGCTATATAAAGAAGAAGAGTTCCTAATAAGAAGGGGGAGAAAGAGAGGGGAAGAGAAAAAAGAAAGGTTTTACTGTAGCCCTAAGTATTGTAACCAGTATTCAATTTATCATAAGTCTCTTCGAACTTTAGCTTATTTGATCTTTACATGTATTTTTATGCTGGTTTATACTTGGATATTGTGATCAACCGTTGTAAGCTCCACAACCAACCTAGCTCTATCATCCACACTCTACAAATTTATTGTTTTGGGCTTGGGTCACAAATCCTAACCCTACAATAATTAATACAATAATCCCATCAAAAAAATTAAATAAAATAATAATTTTACTAATTGCTATTAATATAGTGATTTAAAAAGAAAATCTTAATAAAGGGGATTAGATTGCCTATTTTTTAAAAAATTCATATTTGAGTTATTTTGTAAATAAATGCATTTTTTTTTTTTTTTTTGCAAAATTTTGTAAACAAATGAATATTTTGAGAATTTGGGATAATTATAATCATGATTCATGAAGCTTCTAGGAAGCTCCACTTCCACCTACTCCCATATGCATTGAACCATTTTCCCTTAATAGATAGAGCCCGTTTGGAATGAGCTACAAGTTTCAGCTAATTTGAATTTTTAGCTTATTTTTTGTGCNTTTTTCTTTTTTTTTTTTTTTTTTTTTTTTTTTTTTTTTGGTTTTTTTCCCCTTACAAATCATTTGGTACTAATCTGAGATTCTGATGTCTTTTTCTCTGGTTTTTTTTTTTTTTATCCCTAATATATCATTCAGTACCAATCTGATGTCAAGTTTATGTTTGAAATAAGACGAAAAAATTCATAAAAAAAAAAATACTTAATTTTGGCTAGTATTGGCCGAAATTCACAAGAATGGTTGAAACACCCCGAAACTAGCCGAAATTCAATCCGAAGTGAAACAGTGGGTATTCCGGTTCCAAATTACATACTAGTACAAGAAACCGTTCCAACTAGAACGGAACAGAATTTATAACATTGTTATTTACTATATGATCTATAAGGTTATATTTTACGCATAATTTCAAACTACAAAAACTTTAAACTTAAACAATTTATTAATAACATTGATATTTAATTTTCTGAAAATTTTGCAAGTAAGAAGGATATAAGAAGAAAATGTAATCCAACGATAGATTTGTCAAAATTCACCTCCAATAAAAATATATTAAATAAGATTGTAACCTTAAGCTACAATCAATTTTATAGCTAAATTTTATCCTTATTTAAATACAACTCACATAAGCACTTAAGCTACATTCCATCATTTTATCCTTTTTTGGTAAATAAAGCTATTGACTTTTGACTCATAAGTACTGAACCACTCCAACATTCCATTCACATGTGAATTCGAATTCTATGCCAACATATTTGGATTCGTAGATTCAAGTATTCTTTTGTGGTGGATATGATTTTTGTAGGAGGTTAAGAAATAGGCCAAATTCTTATATATCTAGTTGCTTTTATGCCATATATGCTAAATGTTTGGACCACTTTGTGGATGCTACAATTTTGATATACCATGAGATATTTTTGATAACTTGATTCTTGTGTTTGATTGTGACACATATTTTCTTTTCATTTGAATGAATTTGCGTGGAAAGAAACAACATTATCAACACTTAATACAGTATGAAAATTTCTTTACAGTCAAATATATTCAGGCAAACTTCTAGTCTGACCCATCACATGCACAACGACAGTGAGACTTCCACATCAAGAAAACTTGATGAACGGTTTTAGACCCCTTAAAACACAACCAGATTGAGTAGCCTAATTAATTAGCCAAGTTGTTACTTAGTCAAATTTTGCAATTCTAGGTTAAAACAATCAAACAATCATATCAAGAATATAAAGCAGCAGAAAACTAAATAACACAAGATATAATCACCCAGGAAACCACACGGTAAAAACCTGGGGAGGATTTGACCTAGCTATCCTCAAGGTAAACCTGAATTCACTATGCGAAAGAATCGAAGTTCATACAGAAGGACTACAAGCTCCCCGCTTGACTTCCTAATGCTACCCACCAGTAGAACATACTGACACGATCACGTGCAAGCTCCGAATCCACAGACTCCTTCTTTCTTGGATTCTCCAATCAGCTACAAGCACCCACGCTTGATATTCTTTAAGCTTCAATGGTAGCAACCGAGTTGATCATCAAGATGTTGAAGTAATCTCTACCTTGAAAACCTTAAGCTTTGTGTAAAGGCAAACTCCTCTAGATCTCACAAGAGATTTACACAAAACAGAAAAGTATGAGCAACAACTCAACTGGAGCAACTCTAAAAACGTGGCTAAGGTTTTTCTTTATATACATAGGTAAAAACAGAAAACCCAAAACGTTTAATGAGTTAGGGCTAAGCTAGAATTTTCTACAAAAAAACATTCTGCCCGAGATTCGATCGATCGAGCCTTTCCTTCGATTGATCAAGCCAAGCTGAAATGCATCAATGCATCTTGTAGCCACTCGATTCCAACTTTACATGAAAGACCAACTTTGAGCAAGTCTAAACAAGACTAAATAACCTGTTTTGATCATGGTTTGCCTACAATACAAATTAGAGTTCTAAATACATAAATTCCTAAATCTTTAGAACCTAACAAACTCCCCCTTTGACAATCCGTGACCAAACACACACTAAGCTCAAAGTTTACAATTAAACAGCCCTTTACAAAATAATGCTCATAAAAACTAAAATTCAATCCTAACTACTATCCATCAGCTGCAAGTGTAGACAGCAGCTCAATTGAATCAACCTGTATATTCCTGAAATACTCAACAAACGTATGTGTGACAGAAAATAGTATATAAACAGGTATATCATTCTTGTATGATTCACACAACACATAATAAAGACATATATCAATGAATTAACTCAAAGAATATAAATCAATAGACAGTGAATCCAAAGAAACAAGAATCAGCAAAAATCATGTATATCAATCAATGTTACTCCCTCTAACATGAATATCCCAAAAAAAAAAAATGATAGATAAGGTGAAGCACCTAAATACAATCTACTCCACAAAACTAAAAAAAATCTCCCTCACTACAAAACTCCTCTACAAAACTCTACTCCCCCTTTTTGTGACGGAATGTCAAAGGGCAATCACAATCCATCATCAAAAGGAGGTGGTGATGGTGATCGAAGACGCACCAGATCAGCTCGTAAAGCTCAGATCTCGTCAAAAATGTCCACCAAAAGCTGACCATGAGCCGCCTGGACGGTCATGACAGTCTCCAAAGTATGACGAATATCAAACTCATCCGATGGAGGTGGAGGAACAGCAGCAGCAACAGCAGCAGCATCAGGATCAGGAACATCCTTACCAATAGGACCTGTAGAAGAAGAGGGAGGAGGTGCGGACCCAGAAGGCTCAGACCTAGGGTGTTTAGAGCCAGCTTGAAGATAAGCAGCCCTCTGTCTAAGAAAAGACGCACCTATGGGACCGATAACATGCACAAGCTCTGAGAAAGGGAAATCCTCTAAACCTAAATAGAGAAGAAACCTATGAATAAAAAAAGGATGAACCAGTGCATGAGAAGAAGATGAACTCCTATACACATCATTCAGAGAACGAAGGAACAAGTGGGGAAAACTGATAGGAGCATCAGTAACAAGAGCGTACAGAAATACACACCTCTCGAGAGGAATGGTGTGCAGATGAGAAATGGGCCAAAAGCAATGACACGCTATCCTAAAGATAAGTAGTGTAGCTCAGAATGCTCAGCAGTGGTGATCCTAGGATCAGAACCCCAGTGGATAGATGACCCAGTGATGTAAGACATGACATCACTCAGAATAGGAGACTCATCATAGGGATAGATAGGGTGTTGGACCAATGGTACCCTAAGAGCATCAGCCACTACTGTAGGAGTAATGGTGTACTCTACGTCTTGAATCCAACTCTTTACTAAAGTGTTGGAATCATAGATGCGGATCGAGATGTTCGAAAAGAACTCTCAGATCAAGGTAGCAGGTGGAGGAGGATCAGAAATATACACCAAGGGTAACCAGTCCCGACGCTCTATGTTTGCTCTAATGGCAAGATCTAACTCATCTAGAATAATAGATCGCTCAGACCAGATCTTATGCCTAAGGTTCAGCTTCACATAAATTTCCTGGTTTTTCTCACTAGGAAATTTCTCTCAGTCAAAAGATGGGGGGGAAGGAGTAGGTGAGGGGATGGACCTACGAGCTCTAGTCTTCCTAGGCATGATGCTAAGGAAAGGACGGAGACACAAGAAAGAGAGAAAAAAAATAAAAAATTAAGGGCAGACTGCAAATTAGCACAAAACAAATATAGAGCAAAAATCTATATGATGCATGAACAGTTAAAATGGCATGATGCATGTACTAATGCAGTAAACACAGTTCAAAATTAAGTTCAATTGAAGAAAAATGGCTTGAGCATAGAGTTTCTAACAAAAACCCCAAAAAATTTTAAAACCACTTGAAAAATTTTGAAACACATGGATGAATTAAGCATTACAAAACATAAGACATAGATTATAATGCCTAATCACATCCAATCAACAAGCCAATTTCAACAAATTCAACCTAATTGAACAAAATCCCCAATTCGGAACCAAACATAAACCCTAGAAATTTCAATTTCTCACAAAACTCAAAATTTATCAAATTAATCAATCACAATCAAGTTTATAACATGTCCCCATCAAAACCCATTGATCAATTGCACAAAATTTGGCATGAATCATAAAAAATCCCAATTTTAGAAAGGTCCGAAAATTTGAGATAAAATGCATGAAAAATGCAATTAAAACCAAAAATGAGGGGCAAAAGAGACATACCGGCTAGAAGGAAGAGAAATTTTCCAAAAAATTTGGAGGAAAACGACAAAAAATCCGCTGTAGATCCGTGCCAACTCGGAGAGAGAAAAGAAGGTTTGAAAAAGCTTTTGAAAAGTGAATAGATTCAGTCAAAGAACACTATTTGAAAAAGCTGATTCATGACTTTCGATTGATCGAAAATTACTTTCGATCGATCGAGTCACTCAGAAATTTTTTTAAAAAAAGAAATTTTAAAATTTTCGACCGATCGAAAAATAGACTGGATCGATCGAAATAGGCAGCAGATCACAATGTTTTGGGAAAAAATCCAGTTTTGAAAAATCAAACCAATTTTTTGAAAAAATAGCTCCTCAAAGCATTAAAAGCGAAGAAATTCAATGCATGAGTATGAATTGAAATGGAATGCTTTTTCAAAAACCCAAAATTGTAATCCCAATTTCTCCAAAGATAGTTTCAGCCAGTTCTTCATTTAATTTCACAGCCAAAAATTATGTTCTGCATAATTCTCAAGATTTTTTTAAACTTGGTTTGTCAAACCAAAACACACACAATAACATGTACAGTGTTTAGCAAAGAGTAACTCGTGTAGTGTGTCCCAGCTAGCAAAAACTTGAGATACATGTGAGGTGATATGCAAATAGAAATCAATCATAAAGTCTACAAAATTCATCACACAGAATTTAAAAGAGACTATCACCTAAAGAGTTACATCATATAACTCCCACATCTCCTAGAACATAAGCTTGCAATCATGTAAGTTTCTTGTATTTAGCCTCTTAATTATATGAATTGGCATCAAGCCTAATAGTACACACCATTTTCAATTAAGTGAATTGGCATCAAGCCTAATTGTACACACCAATTTTAAACATTAAGCAATTAAGTTGAGACTACACCTTATGTTCTTTTTGTGCATATGCTACAGTTTCTCGAGCACAAAATCTTATGATATGCACTAAGGTGTTCATGATTGGCTAGTGAACAGTGGTGAGATGGTTATTTATGCCTTTCTCAAAAGGATCAAGTCCGACAGTCAAACAATATGTGACTTCAAGATCAAGACAAAGTGATAAACACCATAAACATCTTTCCCACACAACATGCACTACAAAGCTTCAACTAGTCAAGTGAAATAAATAAGCTCATCAAAGCTAAACAAGGTACATAAGACATGTTATGTGAAAATTAATTGACCAACCTTGTTTTCAAAAAACCAAGAAAATAATGTCAAACACATTTTTGCTTTCTTTTGCTTTCCTTTTTTTTTTTTAATTTATTAAAAAGAAAACAAATAAATCCTAGAATGAAATGCATGAATGTAATGCAATGCAAGTCCTAGAAAAAAAAAACACAAAAACCAAAGAATAATGGTCACAGAGGAATGAGCAATGAAGCACAAAGACCATGTCAGAGAGACTCAATTAGATCGAGTCTTTTGCATCCAAGACCTTTTAGATGCAACATGAGCATTGGAGTTCTTGTTCACATTTGAGTGATTTCCAACTCCAGAATTGGAATAAAGGTTCAACGCCTTAACCAATTCACCAATAAGTGTCATAGGATCTTGTGCTTGAGGCACAGGCACCTTCAGTTTGTTTGCTCTCTTAGCAGCTTGAAGCTTGTAACATTTAGGACGAATGTGTCCAGACTTTCCACAGTAATGACAAACCCAAGCAGGTTTACCATGCATCTTGTC
Organism: Quercus suber; assembly: GCF_002906115.3. Lineage (NCBI taxonomy): Eukaryota > Viridiplantae > Streptophyta > Magnoliopsida > Fagales > Fagaceae > Quercus > Quercus suber. Next base: position 1,571,039 of record NW_027069545.1, read on the forward strand.
CTTAGAAATAGTAGAATC
>NW_027069545.1:1573556-1601659 GCF_002906115.3 Quercus suber
GGTCTAAAGTCCTCAGTTAAAGATCAATCTTCCTAACAATTTTAGGTTGATCATAAATTTCACCCAAATTAAAAGCAGAATTAACAATGTCTTAGCATAGAATTCATCAAAAGATTCATCATCAGACACTCTAATGCTTTCAAATCTAGAAGTCAATTGCTGCAGTTTATTGATCTTAACTGCCTTTGTGCCTTCATGCACAGTTTGGAGGATTTTCCAAGCAGTATGAGCAACCTCAACATTAGGGATCCTCTTAAATTCCTCCATAGAAATAGCATTGAAGATGGCATTCATAGCTTTGCTATTGAAGCTTGCTGCTTCTTTTTCAAAAGTTTGCCACTCACTCACAGGAGTAATGGGCTTCTGCCATCCGTATTCAACGGAATTCCAAACTCTTTCATCAATGGATTTCAGGAATGCTTTCATCCTTATTTTTCAATAAGCATAGTTATTCCCATCAAAATGAGGAGGAACAACAAGAGAGTGTCCATGCTACATGACAACAAGGGTCAAGGATCAGCTCAGAGATCAAAAAATCTCTAACAAGAGAGCTACTGGCTCTGATACCACTTGAACGGTTTTAGACCCCTTAAAACACAACTAGATTGAGTAGCCTAGTTAATTAGCCAAGTTGTTACTTAGTCAAATTATGCAATTCTAGGTTAAAACAATCAAACAATTATATCAAGAATATAAAACAATGGAAAAGTAAATAACACAAGATATGATCACCCAGGAAACCACATGGTAAAAACCTAGGGAGGATTTGACCTAACTATCCTCATGGTAAACCTGAATCCACTATGTGAAAGAATCGAAGTTCATACAGAAGGACTACAAACTCCCTGCTTGACTTCCTAATGCTACCCACCAGTAAAACTTACTGACACGACCACGTGCAAGCTTCGAATCTACGGACTCCTTCTTTTTTGGATTCTCCAATCAGCTACAAGCACCCACGCTTGATATTCTTTAAGCTTTAATGGTAGCAACCGAGTTGATCATCAAGATGTTGAAGTAATCTCTACCTTGAAAACCCTAAGCTTTGTGTAAAGGCAAACTCTTCTAGATCTCACAAGAGATTTACACAAAACAGAAAAGTATGAGCAACAACTCAACTGGAGCAACTCTAAAAACGTAGCTAGGGTTTTTCTTTATATACCTAGGGTAAAAACAGAAAACCCAAAACGTTTAATGAGTTAGGGCTGAGCTGGAATTTTTTGCAGAAAAACATTCTGCCCGAGATTCGATCGATCGAGCCTTTCCTTCGATCGATCAAGCAAGGCCGAAATGCACCAATGCATCTTGCAGCCACTCGATTCCAACTTTCCATGAAAGACCAACTTTGAGCAAGTTAAACAAGACTAAATAACATGTTTTGATTATGGTTTGCTAACAATACAAATTAGAGTTCTAAATACATAAATTCCTAAATCTTTAGAACCTAACACTTGAAATAGACCTCTTATGTATAAAAATAGAGACGAGGTCCATTATATATACCCCAAGGGCCAAGGCTTCAATACCCCAAACTCAAACCACATAAGAAAAAGTAAGGTTCTTAAAAAACTTCCTACGTCTCCATATAACATGGAGCCATGCATGGGCCGTGCAATATTTAACCCAACAGCTGATTATAAGAAGGTGATATTTAACACATACATTAAGAATTGAAATAAAAACTATTTTTTTTTAGAGAGTTCTAACTTATAGCGTCCACTCTTGATGATCCGACCAAGACATCAATCTGTTTTTCAGTATAAGCGGAGATTGAACCCTAGATTTCTTATTCAACTATCAGAAATTTTACCATTTGATCTAACTGGAACCCACAAAAACTTTTACATGTCAAGAACTAGTATTAAATCCTCCCAAACTTAAAAGGGTGTATTTTGAATTTTTGTTAAAAGGAAAAGAAAATGAAAAGATCTAAATTTACATATGTTATTTTAATCAATTTTTAGGTGTCAAATATGGGACTTAATGATAACGCCAATCAATTTGCATGTTCCATTTTATTTTTCTTCTTTTTATATTTTTTGGATTTTAATGTACCATCGATATTGTTTTAAAAATCAAACAGAACCAAATCACTACTAGTTTGACATATTTTACCTTTTTTTTAATTACAAAAAATAATTTGACTTATTAAAATCAAATAAATAAATAAATAAAAGCTTACATACATTAGCGCACAAGTCAAGTAAAAAATCCAGTATTGAATTAAAACATTTTAGTCCCACATTAACAACATTTTTGCTTTTAATTAGTCTTTCTTCCCTTTTGTCTTTCATTTTTGAGGTGCAAAAACTCATAAATTGAAAATTCATATGATACTTGACAATAAGTGTTTAATTTATAAATCTCGCTCTTAAATTTAAAACGAAGAAGTATTTATAAAAATCTTTGGCCTAACAACCTAATATGTTCAGTAACATATATTAATTGAAATATTTAGTATTATTTATGTCACAGACCACCAATTGAACCACAAAACCACAAATCCGGTAATCAGCTCTTTCCTTGATTATTTGTTTAGCCTAGATTTTAAAACATGGCGCATCATCCATTAATTACAACTAAGGTTTATATTAAGCTGTGATAGATAATTTGATAAGATTATTATTCTTTCTATATAATGATCATGTATATATGATATTACCTTTGAGGTTTATATATATTGAACCGCAACAGGAAATTGGATAAGATTGTTATTCTTTCCGCATAATGATCATGTATATTTGATACGACAATAATGAATTTTTTATATAATATAATTTAAACCTATAATATCCAATCTATGATAATTTTTTTTTTTTATCATCAAACTAAGACATTAGTTGATTTTTGGTATAGGTGAGGTTTGAACTCTAAATTTTTTATTCAACTATAAGAAACTTTACTAATTGTGTTAATTGAAACACAAGATAAGACTGAAGTATTTAAAAGACTAAAACACTTTCTTACCGACATGGAAAGCATGAAAATGGTAAATATGTGTTGTTGGAAGTGGAACATTTTCCAATTTATCTACCTACAAACAATACATCAACACATTTAGATTAATAATAATCTTGCGTCCCTTTATTTTTATATTTCTCCAATCATAAGCTACTATATGTTCTTATTTTAAAGTAACCAATTTTTTTTTTTAAATAAAAAAAAAAAATTAGATCTCGTGTAGAGAAACAGAGACAAGGTTCATTATATATACCCCAGGGCTTCAATACCCCAAACTCAAACAACTTAAGAAGGTTTTTAAAAAACTTGCCTAAGGTTTTCCATCCCCCAAGTCTCCACATAAAAATGGACCGTGCAATAGTTAACCCAACAGTTGATTACAAGATGCTGCCCCAAAAGATTATGTCCGGAAAGATTCTGCTGCCCCCATCGGACAATCAGCTAAGGAACATTTTCAAGAAATACGACGCCAATAATGACAATCAGCTCAGCAAGGAAGAGCTAGAAAAGGCCTTTGCATACCTTGGCTCAATTATGCATTCGTGCCAACCGCGGCCTCCACCATGCTGATGCCAATAAAGACGGATTAGTCAACGAAAGGGAGATGGATGAACTCGTCAAATATGCTGTGCGAGCTGGATTCAGCGATTAGGCGTAGAAATCCTTAACTACGTACTTGCAATAATATGCGTGCTTTGAGCTTGCAAGCTTAATTTACAGCTTCTTCTATATGACTAGATCGACCTTCCGTAATGTTTCCTATAAAAATTTATATGAGGAGGCAAGGCGGTTTTGTTGGTTTGCTGATCACTTTTTCCTTTCCTTTCTGATCATGCTTGTATTATCTTCAGCTATGTAATATCCAAGTGGTAATAACAAGGAATATTGTCTGCTCACCATGTTCACGTGGTGGAAGCAAAATTTTTATGGTCTACATGAAATCGTATACACTTTCAGAATTTGTAATCTGTATCATTATCGCTTCCAAATCCAATTCTATTGTATAATCATAGTAGTCAAAGCTTGATTTCTTCGATGTTTCTTCTTTACTCAATACAAAGGCAAATTATTTAAATACAACCCACGTTAACACTTGTTTTGTTACAATAATTAGCCAACACAAACGTTTAGAATTTAAAAAAAAAAAAAAATTAATATCAAAAACTAATATTAAATTCACCCAAACTTAACAGGTTGTAATTTGCATTTTAGTTAAAAGGAAAAAGAAAATGAAATGATCTAAAGTCATATATGCTGTTTTAATAAGGGATCGATTCAATGATAAGGCCAATCAAGTTTAATGTTCCTTTTTATTTTTTGTGTTTTATGAAGCATCATTATTGTTTTAAAAATCAAATAGCTGAACCAAATCATGACTAGTTTTGACCAATTTTACCTTTTTTAATTACCAAAAAAGCTACCATTTAATACTTAAATTCTTAATCAAGTGACTAAGAGTATCTTGTATCTCTGTGGTATTATTTGCTCGTCTTTATAAGGAGAACCCAAATTGAAATTCTCCTTCCCATTGTTGTAATTATAGCAAAAGCTATATAGCACTCTTTTTATGTGGGACTTTTTGTATGTCTTTCTTAAATAAGTCTCAAATTTAACAACAGATGGATATTAACAATTTTTTTACTTATAATTAGTCATACTTCCTATTTGTCTTCCAATTTTAAAAGCACAACTCTCACACCAAAAATTCATATAATACTTGACAATAAGTGTTTATAAATCCCTCTTAAATTCAAAGTGAAGAATTATTTTTAAAAATATTTCGGCTAACTAGTTAATAAGTTCAGTAAAATAATTGACTAAAATGTTTAGTATTATTTATGCATAGACCACTAATTGAACCCTATTCAACTACAATTCCGGAACTGGTTCTTTTCTTGAGAGGAGTCCTCTGTCCTCTGTCCTCTCTCTTGAGAGGAGGTAGCATTCCACCCGTAGGAATGAAAAATTTTCTCATTTTTTCTATTATTTGTTTAGTTTAGATTTTAAAACTTGATTTATTAAATTGATAAGAAATAATTTGATAAGATTGTTATTCCTTCCATATATGATAAAGACAAAAATGAAGCATCTAAAAGTCCAAAACACTTACTTGCCGACATGGAAAGCATGAAAATGGCAAATATTAATTGTTGGAAGGAGAACATATCCCAATTTTTGTCTACTTTTCCAACGAGAACAGCACATCACCATATTTATATATAAAATAATAATAATAATTTTATGTCCCTTTTATTTATATATTTCACCAATTATAATCTGCTTCTCTCTTTCTTTAAAGTAACCCAAGTTTAATATAAGAAATATTATACACGTGGCATATATTTCAATCCGTGGAGCATGAAATAACACTTGCAAAATGAAATAGAAAATTTTATACCAGATGGCAAGTATCGGATAATGGTTTTTTTTACCACGAATGATGTTCCTAATCTGGAATAGATCGATAGTGTTCCCCTTTTGCTTTTAACTTAGGATTCTATTCTAGGGGAAAAGTAGTAGGCAACAACAATCAATGAACTTGACTGCTATCCAATGAGTATTTTAGTCTATACAAGTACAATTAGATTGAAAGATAAAGTTAAAGCCAAAAAAATTGTATCAAGAGTTTTATTGATTTAGTGATATTGTAGACTGGAAAGTAAAAAACTAGTAAATTTTTTACTTAATAAGTGAAATTCTCAAATTAACAATTTTCCTCTTCATATATGGGATTTCTTTGCCCAAAACAATACAATAATGATAACGATTAATACTGTATTTATTCACGACAAGCATCAGACATTAATAGTTTTTACTTTGGACTGATGATTCAATTATGTGGCAGCGGGTGTAAATAGTTTTTGCTTTTCATATTTGACTAGATTCTTCGTTGATAGAGTAATGCAGTGAAAATATAAAAATGCATAATTTTGTGCCACAATTCACCACGTTGTAATTGGTGATGGGTGGATATGTGATGGTGGTCATGTGGGGACACACTTTTACCACTCATAACTTGTCACGTAGCGAGATGTGACACAAAGTTTTCCATTTTTATGTGTCTCTAGCATTGCTTATGTTGATATTATGGTGTTGAGTCTGATGACATAATACCTGTGACGACATTGATGCTTTTGAAGTGACATTTGAGTGCATTAGTTATGGAACTCCAACTGCCCACTTGGCTTTTGGATCCCAGAATTCCTTGGACCTGACCATGAATGTTATCCGATGAATGTCTTATCCAAAAACAATTACCACAGAAGGTTTCGTCTTTCTTATCTAGTTGCTTTTCTACCATATATGCTAAATGTTTGGATCACTTTGTAGATGCTACAATTTGATTCCATGAGATATTTTGGACAATTTTATTCTTGTGTTTGATTGTGATGACGTGTTTTCTTTTCATTTGAATGAATTTGCGTAGAAATGAACAACATTATCAACACTTAAAAATAATATCAAAATTTCTACCACATCAAGAAAACTTGGAATAGATCTCTTGTATAGAGAAATAGATATTAGAGCATTTGTTAGTGCAAAATAGGAAAAAAAAAATGGTCAATTTTACATAATTTTTCCTACAAAATACCCTTACATATACATTATTGCTACAATAATCGTGTAAATATACACGATTATTATAATTTTCTCTTTTATTATTTTAACATTTTTTCTCTCTCCTCTCTCTCTCATGTCCTGTAAAGGAAGAGAGAGATTATGTTGTAGATGATATAATAAATAAAAGATGATTATTTAAATAAAATAGAGTATATAATATAATCTGATGTAAGTGTTTGTGTAAAATAGAAAAAAAATATGTTCATATATTAAAATAGACTGAAAATTTTACCCGGACCAAAATTTATATATATATATATATATATAATACATATACCCCCGGCTTCAATACCCCAAACGGACCAAAATTTATATATATATATATATATATAATACATATACCCCCGGCTTCAATACCCCAAGCTCAAACCACACAAGAATTAAGGTTCTCAAAAAACTTGCCAAAGGCTCTCCATCCTCCAAGTCTCCATATAACATGGGCCGTCTTGTTACTAAGAGTCTGCCCCTACCGGAGGATCAGCTAAGGAACATTTTCAAGAAATACGATGCCAATAATGACAATAAGCTCAGCAAGGAAGAGCTAAAGAAAGCCTTTGAATACCTGGGCTCAATTATCCCTGGCTTTCGTGCCGACCGCGGCCTCCACCATGCTGATGCCAATAAAGATGGATACGTCAACGAAGGGGAGATGGATGAACTCGTCAAATACGCTGTGAGAGTTGGATTTACCGTTAAAGCGTAGAAGTCCTTAATTTTTACGCAGTATTTAACAATAACTTGTCAGATATCATATACTAATAATATGTGTGCTTTATTTGTACTTGCAAGCTTCAGCTTCTTCTATGATGTTGAAGCGTGAAAAAGTTAGACCTTCCGCAATGTTTCCTAAACAAATTGATATGAGGAAGCAATGCGGTTGTGTTGGTTTCATGTTTTACTTTTCTTTTCCTTCTGGTCATGCCTGTTTTTCCTTGACAAGGCATATTTGTCTGCTCACTATGTTTACGTAGTGGAAGCAGAATTTATATGGTCTACTTGAAATCGTATATACTTACAGTATGGTAATCAGTATCATTATCGCTCCCAATACTATAGTATACTCATAATAGTCTATCCCATGATTACCTTGTAGAGACGTATAGCTTGATTTCTTCCATGTTTCTTCTTGATTCACTCAATACAAAAGAAAATTATTTAAATACAACCCACATTAACACTTGTTTTATTACAAGAATTAGTGAACACAAGCGTCAGGAATTAAAATAAAAACTTTTAAATATCAGTAACCAATATTTGATTAACCCAAACATAGAAGGTTGTAATTTGCATTTTAGTTCAAAGGAAAAAGAAAATGAATAGATCTAAAGTAGTGGCGGAGCCAGGATTTTAGTTTAGGGGAGGCAAGGTTACAAGATAAGATTGAAAACAAAATTAATCTAAAAAATATTAGTTTGCATCGATAAAAATAAATAAATAACTAAATAATAAATAAATAAATATAATCCATTCATATTAAATAAAAATTAATTGAAGACATTAATCAATGTATTTATTTACAATTCAAGAAATTAGTAAATGTACTCAAAATAAACTATTTTTTTTTTTTTTTTTTTAAACTCACAAATCAAAGAGAATTTACGAGACTTGGATTAATGTTGCAAAGCAAGAAAAATACACTTGGGTTTACACAGTGGCGGAGTCAGGATTTTAGTTTAGGGGGGGCAAGGTTACAAAATAAGATTGAAAACAAAATTAATCTAAAAAATATTAGTTTGCATCGATAAAAATAAATAAATAACTAAATAATAAATAAATAAATATAATCCATTCATATTAAATAAAAATTAATTGAAGACATTAATCAATGTATTTATTTACAATTCAAGAAATTAGTAAATGTACTCAAAATAAACTATGTGATTAACTCAATGAAAAAGTGTAAAAAATATAACAATATATTTGAAAAGGTGTATAACTACTTTGAGCTGAAGTGGTGAGAAATTTTTAACTTAGTATGGTAGAAGATTATTATTTTAATAATAAAAAGACTTAAGAAATGTAGCGATATGAGAAAAATCAATGTCAATTATTGTGAAATATCAAGCATAGTGAGTCAATTTTTATGTATCTATTATCTTTTATATATGTAAAACATTTTTAATTTTTTAATAGATAAAAGACAATAGTGTTTTTTTTTAATTTGAAAATTTTCACTTCACTGTTAACTTAAAAATAATGCTATAATAAATATATGAATTAGTAAGAACCATTTCAACGTGGCCACATTCATCCCATTGCATGTTAACTTTGAACTGACATATGGTGTACTCCTTGATTACTGGCATTACGTACGAGTGTTGGACATATTAACATAAACTAAATTCATTAACCTCAGAGGAATATCATCTAACAAAACCCTCTCTCTAGTCCTCACCCTCACCTCTCAGTGGTATTATCTGTTCTTTTTTATATGAAGAACAAAAATTCAAACATCCCCTCCCATTATTGCAACTATCAGGTTATCAAAATAAAATTCTTCATCAAATGTAATAATTACGTCAAAATCAATATACGACACTCTTTTTATGTGGGACTTTTTGTATGTCTTTCTGAAACAAACAATAAGTCTCAAATTAAACTACAGAGGGATATTAACAACATTTTTACATATAATTATTCATTCTTCCCATTTCTTTTCCATTTTTTAAATGCTAAACTCTCACATTGAAAATTCATATAATACTTGACAACAAATGCTTATAAATCACTTTCTCAAATTCAAAATGAAAAAATACTTCTAAACATATTTCGGCTAACTTGTTAATAGGTTCAGTAACGTAATTAATTAAAATATTGGTTAGTATTATTTATGCATAGAGACCACTAATTTAACCCTATTCAACTACAATTTCAGGAACCAGTTCTTTTCTTGGAGAAAATTTTCACTCCTATATATGGGGAGGAGTCCTCCCTCCTCTCTAGCACTCAACCTGTAGGAATGAAAATTTTTCTCATTTTTTTTATTGTTTGTTTAGTTCCGATTTTAAAACCTAGAGCATCATCCATTAATTACATCTAAGTATTAAATTGATAGGAAATAATATGATAAGATTTTTATTCCTTTCCCCATAATGACCATGTATATATGATAAAGACATATATGAACCATCTCAAAGACCAAAACAGTTACTTGCCAACACGGAAAGCATGAAAATGGTGAATATTAATTGTTGGAAGGAGAATATATCCGAATTTATCTACCTCTCCAACGAGATCTACAAACAGAACATCACCCTATTATATATATATATATAGGGACTAGGTTTGAGCACTTCTACTATTGAGTGAGTGGACCCAAGCCCAGCTTGCCCAATACAATGAATTTGTAGAGAGCGGGTTCAAGAACTAGGCCCTAGCAAGCGGACAACGCCCTATGCAGTGTTTTCCCCCATCGAACGCCGGCGAACTGAAACCATCCTCAAGAATCTGTCCAAGGCGGACAACGCCCGATCTGAGGAGCTTGTTAGTCGTCCTTCTTCCATGGGGATCCATCCCCCCCTTCTCAATTTGTTTCTTCCCCTTTATATAATCCTCCTCCAACGATCCCTTTCCTCCACTTGTTGATCATCCATGTCTTTCCCTAACAACTCGTCCTACCAGCCACCTTACCAGAACTCCTAGTGATTTGCGGCAACCGAGGAAACACTATTCAGGAGTCATTTCCTCATTAATGCTACTTGAACATCAGTCGTGCACATTTAATGTGGAAGTGACAATTCAATCCTGGCTTTGCTCTTTGGCCTCTCTTCCACAGCCGATGTGTTGTACTTGATCTTTCTCCTTAGATGCCCTGGAGGGCTGCTTTTGGTGACTCATTACTCCTGCCTCCTACAGTCTTAGCTGGCCAAGGACAGAGTCGTCCTCGGCAAGGCTCTTGGGCAATTTAGGTTTTCACGCTTCATCCCCAAGCATTTCCTCCTCCTCGGCATGAGCCTTGGGCCAGATATAAAGTGGGCCAGGGTTGCCAAATTCTCAAGCCCACAATAGCCCCTCAAAATCCTGCTATTCGTATCCTCGGACGGGGATTTTCTGCCTTTATGGGTGGGAAACTCCGCCTAATTGTCTTTAATTGAGGATATAAATACTCATTTGAACCGATTTGCCTCCTTACTTTTGCATTCAAGAACTCTGGCACACATACTTTGAATCCGGTCAAACCTCCAACCTAACCAACGTCCCTCTCCAGCGTAAAAAGCCTGTCCAAGGAGCTTTTCCTCATTTCTGTAAGTCTTTTTCTCCCTTTCTCTAGCTCAAATCTTCTCTCTGAGTCATTTCTTTACTTCGCCCTTTCTTGAGTCTCTTAGCTGTTGTTAGGGATGGGTAGGTCCAAAAAGTTAGTTGAGTCTGAAGAGGCAATGGAGAAATTCATCGCCGATTATAGGATACCTAGTAACGTGGGCCTGAGGTACTGCGAGGAAGGGGAATGGTATATTAGAAGGAAAGAGGGTGAAGTTGTGATTCCCATAATCGCCTTCTTAGAAGGGGGTATGAGAATCCCTATGAGGCTGGTGACGTGCGACTACCTCAGGCATTTCCGGTTAACTCTCACCCAGTGCGCCGTCAACGTGTTTAGGATATTAGGGTGCGTAGATGTCTTGAATGAGAAGATGGGGTTGAGGCTAACCCACCATGATGTAAACTGGTGCTATGACCTCCACCACCTGAAGGGTAAGTCTTACTATATGAAGACAAAGGACGATAGGATTCAGCTTATCTAGTGCCTCCTCGAGTCCAGCAAGGGGTTAAATCAAGATTTTCTTATTGTGTCAGGGGAGTAGCACGATGGCCTCCATTGCCCGATAGTAGAGGGAGAGCCAGGTAGGGTACTTGGAGTAGATGAAGGTTGACAAGCTATGTTTTCCTAGTTTGTACCGTTTGGTTGCTGATTAGCACATACTTTTTCTCTTGCAGATCTGCACGCCTTTGAACGGCATTTCCATTTGGTCAACAAGGAAGACTTGCAATTCATTCTCAGGGCGGAGATCTTTGTGAAAGAGGCCGACGATCAAGTTAGGGCTGCTTACAAGATCTTTGGGTACGATCCAACCTAGAAGTTGCTCCCGACCCCAAAGTACGTGATCAAGGCTTGTGATCATCAGCTTCGTCAAATTACTGTGGTGGAGCACGGGTTCTCATTTTCTGAAGGATCTTCCATCCTAGAGGACGTCCCGTTGGCAGATTCTTCCTCGTCCCATCAAACTGTGGAGGTCGAGGGAGAAAGTTTGGAAAAAGAAGGAGAAGTAGTTGATCTGGGTTCGTCCGAGTACAAATTTGGTGTATTCAACCAAGCCTATCTTTCCGAGGATCCCTCCGGTGACCTGGGCGATCCCTACTTATCTGAAACAGATCTTATGTCTCCAAGGGTTGGTACTCAGGCCGAGATGGGTTTCAAAAGGCAACCCTAAACCAGCCTGTTCGATTTGCTTGAGGGCTAGCCAGGGAAGGACACGTCGGGGAGATCACAGTCCAATCCTCCTTTTCCCCCACCCAAGCTTCCTCTTCCTTCGCCTAAGTCTTTGCCTGCACAGACGAGGCCGTCCCCTACTCTGCCAATCTCTAACCCTCGGCCCGAGTCCACCGATCCAAAGAGGAAGAGGCCTTCCAAAGGCAAAGACCTAGTGGATGGGGGGAGACCACGTTCTTCCCAAGAGGTAGATAAAGCTCGCCGACCTTCCAAGCAGCTGAGGATTGGTGGTCAGGACAAGGGAAAAGATGTCGTTCAACAGTCCGAGCCCCAGGCCAGGCTGCCCGCCGCCATGCTTCATGGGAAGCCTTTGATGGATAATGCCACCCTTAAGGACTTCCGAGGGGGCGAGGGGGCTCACGTAGCCGATGCTCTGGAGAGGTACCTGCTTCTCCCCACTGACATGGCCAAGCTAGGGGGCATGAGGAGGCAAGCAGTTGCTCGCAACCTCAAGAGGTACCTGGGCATGGTAAGACTTCTAATACTTGTTCCTTCATTTGAATTTTATTCCTCAGTATCCAACTTACAATGTACTTGTTTTGGTTGGCAGGCTATCCAGGCCACTTTCAGGCTAGAAGAGGAGGCCGACAACCAGGATAAAGCTATGGGTCAGGAGCGCGACAAATACTTGAATGCCGCGAATACCCTCAAGAGATCTGAGGCTGATCTCAAGAAGGCAAGGAAGGACCTGTAGGAGATGACGAAGGCCCGAGACAGCATGACATCTGACCTAGTCGGCGTTATGAAATAAGCCGAGGACCAGACAAGGCACTTACGGGATGTCGAGGGTCAGCTGCAGGTTACCAAAGAGCAAATTGCCAACCTAAAGCAGAAGTTAGCTGAGGCAGTGGGGGCCCAAGGCGTCATCAAGTACGCTAGGGACGAGGCCTTAAGGGTGAAAGAAGAAGCCAAGTTTGCGAGGACGGATGCTGAGTGCTCTAAAGAGCAAGCGGAGGAAGAGGCCTTTGCTAAGAGGGTAGCTAAGACCGAGGCTACCCTCATGGCTCAAGTCCCTAAGGTATGTAGGTGCTATTGCTCCCAGACTTGGAATGAGGCTCTCAACCAAGAGGGGGTCGAGGCCTTGTCCGAGCTTAGGAGGGCCGAGAGGGTGTACTACCCCCCCGCAATTCGCGAGGCTGCCTTCGTCGCCTCTGAAGTGGGCTTAGCCTTACGAGCGACAGATGACGGTCAGGCCAGTGCTACTGATGATCCAATGTTAACTAACAAGCCTGCTGAGGAGACTAGGTACCAAGGGGTGTTAGGGGACGAGGAAACTGGTAACCCAGCAGCACCCCAGGACGTGGTGAAGCTTCCCACTGATCCCTAGTTCACCCCTGCCAACAAGGGGTCCTCCAAAGTTGCACCTCCAAGCTAGGATCTCGATGTGCCAAATGAAGCTTCTCGGTTGACTCCGAAGGACAAGCTTTCTACCGAGTTAAAAAGATGGGCAATTTCATCGAGCCACCTTGCTATGTTGACTTGTGCCGCCCTTGTCTTCCTTCCTCTTTGTCTTGATTTATCACTGTATATTTCGTTTTGGTTTAAAACACTATAATGTTAATTTTTTTTTTTAAGCTGAATGCATGGATCTTCTTTTCTTTTTACTTGGCGTCAATTGTCATTGCGATGAGTTTGGCTACTTTTATAACCTGTGCTTCGATTATAAGCTTCACAATCTTTGTAACTCAGCACATTTTTCATTCTAAACTGGCAACCGAAAAACTTAAAGCCCCTAGCAATGGTTCCCACTTGGATTTTGGTCAATAATTAAACCACTTTAACACCACAACCTATTTTTGCCGGATTAAATGCTGAAGGAACGACTCCACAATATTGGTTCCACATCACATGAATAAGATACTGTAAACAGTAAAAAATTCTTAGGAAAGCCATTAGTTGTTGACTGTGCTAAGGGGTTAGGTTCAATGTGCCTCAAAATGCTTTAAGTGATGCTCATAGGCTTGTGTTTGTTTACTCCTTTGCTGAACGTAGCCAGTCTCTCCAAGGACCTGAGTCCGAGGACCATGCGAAACCTTGGCTTTGTCTGACACTTAAGTCCCTCTGTGAGTAACTAGCCTCCCCTTAGGTTTGAGTCTAAGGACCATGCAAGACCTTGGTTCAGTCTAGCACCCAGGTATTTTTGGAGTGGTTAGTTTCCCCACAGGCTTGAGTCCGAGGACCATGCAAGACCTTGGTTCAGTCTAACGCTTATATTCTTCTGTAAGTAACTAGTTTTCCCATAGGTTTGAGTCCGAGGACCATGGAAGACCTTGGTTCAGTCTAGTACCCAGGTATTTTTGGAGTGGTTAGTGTCCCCATAGGCTTGAGTCTGAGGACCATGCAAGACCTTGGTTCAGTCTAACGCTTATGTTCTTCTATAAGTAACTAGATTTCCCTTAGGTTTGAGTCCGAGGACCATGCAAGACCTTGGTTCAGTCTAGTACCTAGGTATTTTTGGAGTGGTTAGTTTCCCCATAGGCTTGAGTCCGAAGACCATGCAAGACCTTGGTTCAGTCTAACGCTTATGTTCTTTTGTAAGTAACTAGTTTTCTCATAGGTTTGAGTCTGAGGATCATGCAAGACCTTGGTTCAGTCTAGTACCCAGGTATTTTTGGAGTGGTTAGTTTCCCCATAGGCTTGAGTTCGAGGACCATGCAAGACCTTGGATCAGTCTAACGCTTATGTTCTTTTGTAAGGAACTAGTTTTCCCATAGGTTTAAGTCCGAGGACTATATAAGACCTTAGTTCAGTCTAACGCTTATGTTCTTCTGCCTGGAGTGAAGGAATTGGTCCTCAGTGTTGGGAAGTTTATTTTTAGCGTGACAACGGCCTCGGCCTCGGCCTCGCTTCACCAGAAATGGGTTACTCCTCAGACTAGGCCCTTAGTCCCGCGTTGCCCTGGACAGGGGCGGCTCAAATGTCTATCCTCATACGTGGCAGTAGCCCCTCGTTTGCTCTAATTCTTTGCCCTCTTTGATTATGAGGCATCTTTTGACTGTTCAAGTTATGTGCCTAATGCTTCGGTGTGCGAGGCGCGCCCTTATAAATATCCTCGTGGATTAATGCAAATCCAGCAGTTGGTGGCCTCTTTGGAATTTGGTTAGGATTAATGTTGCTGATAATTCTTCCTTCGAATTCTGTGTGGACCAATTCCCACCAACCTTCACCCTCTATATAAGTTCTTCTTGGGGAATCGTCCTTCCATATTTCACAAACCCTTTAGTTAAACAAGAAACATGATCCTCCAATCCTCTAAGCCCCTTCACAAACCTTGCCAGGATTGTGATTAGGGCTTGAAGGAAAGGGATGGCCCTGGATGAGGGCAACGGAAAGCAAGCCAAAGGTGCTCTTACCCTTAAATCGAGCAAAAAGGGGTGTCCGCCCCCCTCAACCGAGAGCCATAATGGTTGTAGTTCGTGTCAGGCTTCTAGTGCGATAGGGCTGGGCGTCATTCTGATGGTAGCATGTCTGGCAGTTAGGAGGGAGGTCCATGAAGAACATAATGCTTTTCTCCAGTGCGAGTCCATGCCTGCCCTTCAAGCTGGTAGTGACCCGCGCCCAGCTCACCCGTCAATGGAGGCTCGCAGGATTACGTCACGCTCGGTTCCCAGGTGTTACTGTCTCCAATGTTTAACTATCATAAGGCTGGGGGAGCATTAAGGGAACATCATGGGGTAGGGCCATCAAGCGCTTTTGCATCTGCTCCTCTCTTCTCACTGGCACCACCCACACCGTCTCGAGGGTTGTTGGTAGCCTTAAAACAAGCCTGCCTCAGCCTTTCTTCCTAGGGTTGGCTTTTGAACAAGCCCGTTTGGGCCTCCGTTTGTAGAGTTGGCTTTAAAAAAAGCCTGTCTGAGCCTCTGTTCGTATTTTTTGCTGCAATGTTTATTCACTTTTCCTTTTCTCTAAATCTTTTATTTTTCTGCAATAATCATTTCTTGAGCAAATGCGTCGTTATTTGTTTGTTTTTTTTTTTTTTCAAATGGGATTCGGGATCGGTGTCGCTGGCAGTGATGAAAAACTGCCTACCTTCTGTAAACTAGCAACCTAGGAACGATTGTCCATTGCACTTGCTAGTGCATAAGTTCTCCCCACAGACGGCACCAATTGTAGGGACTGGGTTTGGCACTTCTACTGTTGAGTGAGTGAACTCAAGCCCAGCTTTTCCAATACAATGAATTTGTAGAGAGCGGGTTCAAGAACTAGGCCCTCGCAAGCGAACAATGCACTATGCAGTGTTTTCCACCATTGAACGCTGGCGAACTAAAACCATCCTCAAGAATTTGTCCTCGGCCCAATCGAAGGAGCTTGTTAGTCGTCCTTCTTCCCTAAGGATCCATCCCCCCTTCTCAATCTATTTCTCCCCATTTATATAGTCCTCATTCAACGATCCATTTCCTCCATTTGTTGATCATCCATGCCTTCCCCTGACAACCCGTCCCATCAGCCACCTTACCAAAACTCCAAGTGAGTTGCGGTAACTGAGGAAACACTGCTCAGGGGTCATTTTCCCATTAATGCTACCTGAACATCAGTTGTGCGCATTTAATGTGGAAGTGACAATTCAATCCTGGCTTTGCTCCTCGGCCTCCCTTCCACGGCCGATGTGTTGTACTTGATCTTTCTTCTTAGTTGCCCTGGAGGGCTGCTTTTGGTGACTCGTTACTCCTGCCTCCTACGATCTTGGCTGGCCGAGGACAGGGTCGTCCTCTGCAAGGCTCCTGGGCAATTTAGGTTTTCACGCTTCATCCCTGCACATTTCCTCCTCCTTGGCATGGGCCTTGGGCCGAGTACAAAGTGGGTCGGGTTGCCAAATTCTCAGGCCTCACAATATATATATTAGGTTCTAAAGACTTAGGATTTAATGTATTTAGAACTCTAATGTGTATTGTTGGCAAACCATGATCAAAACAAGTTATTTAGTCTTGTTTAGACGTACTCAAAGTAGTGTTGTTTATGTAAAGTTAGAATCGAGCTGATGTAGAATTCACTGTGCATCTCGGCCTGGCTCGATTGATCGAAGCTTAGGCATGATCAATCGAAAATTGGGCAGATGCGTTTTTTCTGTAAAATTTCTAACTCAGCCCTAACTCCTAAAACATTTAGGGTTTTATGTTTTTGCCCTAGGTATATAAGGCAAACCCTAACCACGTTTTAGAGGTTGCTCATATTGCTTTTTATGTGAATCTCTTGTGAGATCTGTGAGGAGCTTTCCTTCACGCAAGCTTAGGATTATCAAGAGAAGATTTCTTCAAGACCTTGGTGATTAGTCAGTTGCTGCCATAAGAGCTTAAAGATGCACAAGCGGGTGTGCTTTTATTTGCTGGAGAATTCAAGAAAGAATGAGTCCGTGGTCTCAAAGCTTATACATGGTCATGTCAGTAAGTTCTACTAGTGGGTAACAATAAGAAGTCAAGTGTGGGGGCTTGTAAGTCTTATTGTATAAATTTCGATTCTTTCAAGATAGTGGATTCAAGTTTACCTTGAGGATAGCTAGGTTAAATCTTTTCCAGGTTTTTTACCAGTTTGGTTTTCCTGGGTGATCATATCTTTGTGTTATTTATATTTCCGCTGCTATACATGATATGATTGTTTGATTATGATAATCTAGATCTGAAATTTGGATGAAGTAATCACTTAGCTAATTTACTAGGTTAATCCAGTTGTGTGATAAGGGGTCTAAAAACTGTTCAATATATATGTACGTTTTTAGACCCCTTAAACACAAACAAATTAACCTAGTTATTTAGCCAAGTAATTAACTTAGGTAAATTATGCAAGTCTAGGTTAACACATATAAATCATATCATTGAATAGTGCAGAAAATAAAGAACACAACGATATGATTATCCAAGAAAACCAAACCGGTAAAAAACCTGGGAAGGATTTAACCTAGCTATCCTCAAGGAAAAACAAATCCATTATGAAAGAATTGAAGTTTACTTAATAGTGATTTAGACTACTAACATCTTATTGCTACCTCGAGTAGGAAACTTACTACCATGACCACATTACAGCTCCGAGTCTACGGACTACTTCTTTCTTAGATTCATAGCAAGTACAAACATTCCCGCTTGTATATCTATAAGCTCTTAATGCAGCAACTGAATTGATCATCAAACTTTTGACATAATCTTGATTCTTGATAACCCTAAGTATATGTAAATGCAAAAACCTCTAGATCTCACAAAAGATTCACATACACTGCATAAACAACAACTGCAACAACTACAAAACGTGGCTAGAGTTTTTTCTTTTATACTTAAGGCAAAACACAAAACCCTACACGTCATATAAACTTGGGCTGAGTTGAAAAATTTTGCAGAAAAAAAATTTGCACGAGCTTCGATCGATCGAGTCTAATTTTCGATCGATCGAGCTAGGCAGATTTACACAGTAAATCTTACAATACACTCGATTCCAACTTTACACTTAAACATACTTTAAGCAAGTTTAAAATAAGACTAAAACGTTTTGATCATGGTTTGCCAACATTACAAATTAAAGTTCTAATACATTTAAACCTAAAGTTTTAAAACCCAACAAACTCCCCCTTTGGCAATCTGTGACAAAACACAAACTAAACAAAAATGCTCAAAGTTTACAAAAAACAACCCATTACAATATCGTTGCCCAACACAACAAATTCAACCGAACTACTATTTATCAGTTGCAAGTGTAGACAACAACACAACTGAATCAACTTCTATATTCCTAAAACACTCAACAAATGCATAAACGCATGTGTAAAAATACAAGTAAAACAAAATAACTTCTTGATTTCACATAACATAAAAATAAAGACATATATTATGAATAACCTCATAAATATAAATCAATACACAATGTGAAACAAGAAACATAAATAAACTCATCACAGTATCTCCCCCTATCATAGACCACTCAAATAAAACAAAATACATCATGAGCCAAAAAAATATATAAATACATGATGAAGCACCTAGATACAATCTAAAGCCCCACAGCTCCAAAACAATAAAAAAAAAACCCCTATCAACAAAATCTCTTCTACATATGTACTCCCCCTTTTTGTGACTTATTACCAAAGGGCAATCATGACTCGTCATCAAAAGGAGGTGGTGGAGGTGATCAGCGAAAACTCTCCCAATCTACTCTCAAGGACCAAAGCTTTTATCAAGCATGTCCACCAATAGCTAACCATGAGCCACCTGAACGGTCATGACAGTCTCCAACATACGATGAATGCTCAAATCATCTGAAGTAGAAGGTGGAGTAACAGCAGCAGCAGCAGTCGAATTGGCGAACGCCTCAACAGAAGTATCACCTGTAGTAGAGGGAGGAGGAGGTACGACACCAGAAGACTCAACTTTATGGCGTTTAGAGCTTGCTCTCATCTGAGCAACCCTCTACCTAAGAAAGGTGGCACCTATAGGAGCAACTATATGAACAGGCTCAAACGCCAGAAACTCTTTTAAACCCAAATGCAAAAGAATCCGATGAATAAAAACCAGAAAGAAAAGAGCATGAGCAATAGAACTACTCCTATAAACCTCAATCAAAGAACGAATAAAAAGATGAGGAAACTCATAGGAGCATCTGTGACAAAGGCATACAAAAATGCAGGTTTCTCTATAGGAATGGTGTGCAAATGAGAGATGGGCCAAATCGAATGGCAAGAAATTCGGAAGAAGTGATAATGAGTCTCGGTCAGCTTTTGAGAAGTGATCCGAGGATTAGAACCCCACTGGATAGAAGTACTAGTAATAAATGACATAATGTCATTTAGGGTAGGAGACTCATCATAAGGATAAATAGGATGCTAGACTAGTGGCACCCCATGAGCATCAGCCACTACCGAAGGAGTAATGGTGTACTCTTCACCCCGTATCCAACTTCTCACTAGAGTGTTGGAATCATAGGAGTGGACAGAGAGGTTCGAGTAGAACTCTCTAATCAAGGCAGCTTGAGGGGGATGTGAAATGTCCAATAAAGGAAGCCAACCCCTACGCTCAAAGTTTCTCTGAATCTCACCATCTAACTCATCTAACGCAACCTTTTGCTCAGCCCATACATTCCTATGAATGTTCAGCTTCTCATAAGTTTCTTGGTTTTTCTCACTAAGGAACCTCTCACTATCAAAGGTGGGGATAGAAGAAGAAGAGGATTTCCTATTACCTCTAGTCTTCCTAGACATGATGCTAAGGATCAAAAGGATAGACACAAAAGAGATAAAATAAAAAATAAAAATAAAAATAAAAAAACCAAGGGCAGACTACAAGTTAGCATAGAAATATATCGAAAATAACAATCTATATGATACATGAATAATGTCAACACATGATGCATGCTCTAATGCAATGAGAATAAGTTCAATTTCACTTTAAAATCACAAAATTGGCTTGAGTATAGAGTTTATATCAAAAACCCCAAAATTTTGAAAACCCACTTTCAAAAATCCCAACAAATTGATCAATTGATCATTACACAAGATAGATAACATAAAATAATGATCAAATCAATCAATCTAACAAGCCAATTTCATCAAATTAAGCTCAATTGAACAAAATCCCAAAATCGGGTAGTTTCAAGCCCTAGAATTTCCAATTCAACAAATTGATCAAATTAATTCGCAAAGATCAATTGTATATCATCCCAAAATAAAAACCCATTGATCAATTTCCAAAGAAAAGATTGAAAACATCAAAATCCCCAAATTTTCCTTGAGTTCGGAAATTTTCCAATATGCATGACAAAAATGCATGAAACATGAAAATAAATAAATAAATAAAGAGGGGCAAAAGGGTCTTACCGGCTTTAGAAGACAAAAACCTTGCAAAAAGTTTGAGGAAAAAAGAAAAAGAAAAAATTGAGCTTGAATCCTTGACTGATTGAATAGAGAGAGAAAATGTTTTTGAAAAAGTTTGTAAGTGATAGAACACATGAAAACTCAAAGTTTCAAAAAACTCTCTATGCGATTTTCGATTGATTGAAAATTAGATTCGATCGATCGAAAATTACATTCGATTGATCTAGAAGCAATCGAGCAGCGATCGAAATGGTTAGATTCAAACCAAAAATTTAATTACATTTTCGATCGGTTGAGAAACAGGTTCGATTGATCGAAAATCTGGAAAACAAAAAACATTTTTTTTTTAAATTAGAACAATTTAATCAAAAACTCCTCAAAGCATAGTATTTTATGAATAGAATGCATGAGTATGAGATGAAATGCTTTTCAAAAACAGTTGTATTGAACCCAAATCTCCCAAAGTTAAGATTTTCAAACAATTTTCCTTAAAATCTCAAACTTCAAACACATTTTGCATTAAACTCAAAGAATTTTCAATCTTGGATGGCCAAAACAAAATCACACACAATAACATGTACAAAGTTTAGCAAAGAATAACTTATGTAGTATGTGCAACTAGTAAAAACTTGAGATACATGTGAGGTGATAAGTGAATAGTAATCAAGTATAAATTCTACAAAATTCATCACATAAATTTGAAAAAGACTATCACCTAAAGTGTTACATCATATAACTCTCATATCTCTTAGAATAAAAGTTTACAATCATGTAAGTTTCTTGATTTGCCTCATAATGTACACACTGATTTTATTTGATCAGAAACTTATTATTAAAATAGTCAAGATAATGTACACACCAATTTTATTTGATTGAGTTAATTATAATCCAATAATGTACACACCAATTTTAGCATTTAAACCGAGGCTGCACCTTATGTTCATTTTGTGTATGTGATACACTTTCTCGAGCACAAAATCTTACGATATGCACTAAGGTATTCATGATTGGCAAGTAAATAGTGATGAGATGGTTATTTATGCCTTTCTTAATAAACTCAAGTCTGACAATCAAAAGCATGTGACTTCAAGATCCAGACAAAGTGATCAAAAACTATAAAAATCTTCCTACACAACATGCACTACAAAGCTCAAACTAGTAAAGTGCAATAAATAAACTCATCAAAGCTAAACAAGGTATATAAACATGTTATGTAAAGACAATATGGCCAACCTTGATTTCAAATCCAAGGAAAATAATGTAAAACACATTTTGATTCCCTTTTCCTCTTTTTTTTTTTTTTTTTTGAAAAGAAATAACAAAAACAACCTAGAATAAAATGCATGAATGTTATGCAATACAAATACTAGAAAAACAAAGAGAACAAAAACAATAAAGAAGAATGGTCACAAAGAGTAGAGCGATGAAGCACAAGGACCATGTCAGAAAGACTCAATTAGATCGACCATTTTGCATCCAAAACTTTTTAGATACAACTCTAGCATTGGAGTTGTTCTTCAAATTAGAATTCTGAGCAACTCTAGGATTGGAATAAAAGTTTAAAGCCTTCACCAACTCACCAATAACTACCATAGGATCTTGTGCTTAAGGCACAGGTACTTTTGGCTTATGTGCTTGCTTAGCAGCTTGCAACTTGAAACAGTTTGGAAGAATGTGCCTAGACTTTTCACAAAAATGACAAACCCATGTAGGTCTATCATACAACTTGCCCTTATGAGGTTTAGACTCTTAAAGATCAACCCCAATTTTCCTAGGAGGTGTAACTTCTGCCGGTTTGACAATCTCACTCACGGGAGGCTCAGAAAAAGAAAAAAAAAGTTTGTGGAATGAGTTTCAGGCACAAAGATGCTTTCTACAAAACCTAAGCCAGTTTTGTCTGAATGAGACTTGTGAACACTCAGCATATGATCAAGTTTGGAACTAGCAGACTTATTTGTTTGTTCTCTAGCAACAAATAATTCATGTTCCAAATTCTTAACTTTATCAAGTAAAAGCATGTTCTCAGTCTTCACATTATTTAACAGGTCATTAGCATTAAACAGATTTACAAGAAAAATTTTCTTATCAAGTTCAAGAGATGCAATTTTCTTTAAGCCTAAATCAACACTCATAGCATCTTTTGCAGCAACTTTGCAAAATTTATTATAGGCTTCTTGCAAATCTACATCCTCAGAGAGTTCCCCATTAAAAAAGTTCTCCTCAACAGCAACATTTTCATCAACTATGGCAGTAGCAGTGAAAGTAATGAAGTTTTCATCCTCATCACTACCAAACTCGTTGTCAGAAACTTTATCATCACTAAGGGTTATAACCATAGCCTTACCCTTAGAACTCAAAAATGTTGGACATTCAGATTTCACATGACCATACCCTTGACACCCAAAACATTGTTGACCCATAGAATTATTAGAAGGTTGACCTACTTTCTCTTTAGATTTTTCAGCGTTATTCGCCTTAGCAGGATCATTCCTCCTAAAATTTCTAAGTTCAACATTGTTTTTACCTCTTGCCCTTCTATTATTGTTCATAAAAAAGTTTCTAAAGTTCTTGGCAAGATAGGCAATCTCTGCAGCAGAGAGTTCATCATCAAATTCATTCACATTAACATCATCAACAGACTTAAGAGCTATTGATTTGGATTTGTTTGTCTTAGGTAGGTCCAACTCATAGGACTAAAGAGATCCTACAAGTTCATCAATAGGGATGGAGTCCACATCCTTGCCTTCAGTGATGGCAATTATTTTGGGTCTAAAATCCTCAATCAAAGATCTAAGTATCTTCCTAACAATTTTAGGTTGATCATAGATTTCACTCAAATTATAAGCAGAATTAACAATATCATTAAGCTTAGCATAGAATTCATCAAAAGTTTCATCATTAGACATCCTAATGCTTTCAAATCTAGTTATTAACTGTTGTAACTTATTGATTTCAACTGCTTTTATGCCTTCATGCATAGCTTGGAGAATATTCCAAGTAATATGGGCAACCTCAACATTAGAGATTCTCTTAAATTCCTCCATAGAAACAGCATTATAAATAGCATTCATAGTTTTGCTATTAAAAGCGGCTGCTTCTTTTTAAGAAGTTTGCCACTCACTCACTAGGGTAGTGGGCTTCTCCCATCCGTATTCAACGGAGTTCCAGACTCTCTCATCAATAGATTTCAGGAATGCTTTGATCCTTACTTTCTAGTAAGCATAGTTATTCCCATCATAGTAAGGTGGAATAATAAGAGAGTGACTGTGTTCCATGACAACTTGGGTCAAGGATCAACTCTTAGACCAAAGGATCTAAACACTAGAGCTAACTTGCTCTGATACCACTTGTACATTTTTAGACCCCTTAAACACAAACAGATTAACCTAGTTATTTATTCAAGTGATTAACTTAGGTAAATTATGCAAGTCTAGGTTACACATATAAATTATATCATTGAACAGTGCAAAAAATAAAGAATACAACGATATGATAACCTAGGAAAACCAAACATGTAAAAAACCTGGGAATGATTTAACCTAGCTACCCTCAAGGTAAAACAAATCCACTATAAAAGAATTGAAGTTTACACAATAAAGACTTAGACCACTAACATCCTATTGCTACCTCGAGTAGGAAACTTATTACCACGAGCACGTGACAACTATGAGTCCACGGACTACTTCTTTCTTGGATTCACAGCAAATACAAACACTCCCGCTTGTATATCTTTAAGCTCTTAATGTAGCAACTGAATTGATTATCAAGCTCTCAACATAATCTTGATTCTTGATAACCCTAAGTATATGTGAAGGCAAACACCTCTAGATCTCACAAGAGATTCACATACACAACATAAACAACAACTACAAAACGTGACTAGGGTTTCTCATTTTATACTTAAAGCAAAACACAAAAGCCTACACGTCATATAGGCTTGGGCTGAGTTGAAAAATTCTGCAGAAAAACAATCTACACGAGCTTCGATCGATTAAGTCTAATTTTCGATTAATCGAGCTAGGCAGATTTACACAGTAAATCCTGCAGTACACTCGATTCCAACTTTACACTTAAACATACTTTGAGCAAGTCTAAAACAAGACTAAAACGGTTTGATAATGGCTGCCAACATTGCAAATTGAAGTGCTAATACATTTAAACCTAAAGTCTTAGAACCCAACAATATAAAAAATATATTATGTTCCTTTCATTTTTATATTTCACCAATTAAAACCTACTATACATTCTCTTTTTCTTTCTTCTTTTTTTATTCATTTATTCTTTATAAATTAACCCCAGTTTAATATAAGAAATATTAAACACATGACACATAATTCAATAGGTGGAGTATATATAAAATAACACTAAAAATGAAATAGAAAATTTTTATACAAGATGCCAAGTATCGGGTAATGTTTTTTCACCACGAATGATGATTTAATTTGGAATAAATAGTATTCACTTTTTTCTTTTAACTTAGGATTCTATTATGGGAAAAGAGTAGTAGGTGTTCAATTTAAACCCCTGAAAACACAGTGTTTAACCTTATTTAATAGCCAAGTTGTTACTTAGGTCAATTATGAAGTTCTAGATTAAATATTCATCAAACATATCATGCACAATGAAAAAGTAAATAAGACACAGATATGATGACCCAGAAAAACTAATGAAACAAACCAGTTTCAAGATTTAAAAAAAAAAAAAAAAAAAAAAAAACCTGGGGGAACGACCCTAAGAGAACAATTCACTATATCAAATTGAGATTTACAATCAAAAATACCAACTCATAGTAAATCTAACTACAATTACCAAACTGAGCTCTAAACCCCTTAAACTTCTTTGATTTGGATATGCTCTCACATGAACCTCCAATTCACACTTTAGATCTCCCACATAGACATCTAGTCTATGACTTCAAGACCACCCTTGAAGGTTTAGATCCAGCACCTTTGATGACTGGTATGCAGTAACTTCAGATTTACTGGTCATAATAATGTGTAGATGGAATTTTGGTAGTGACTTTGACAAGAGTAGACACAAAACCTTTTAGATCTTAAAAGAGAAGCTCCAAAGTCATAACAAAACGTGTCTTAGGGTTTCCTTTAAATATTATGTGAATTAGATCTGAAACCCTAATGGGTTGTTAGACCTTAATTAAAATTATGCAGATCCGTGTCTCGATCGGTCTAGCCTTCTTCTCAATCGATCGAACCAGGCAAGCTTTGTTTTCTTAAACCTGCAGCTTCCTTGTTCACATAATCTAACTTGCAGCACTTTGAGCATTGTCTAATATACCTTATAGACTTAGTAATCTATATCTAAACAAGTTTGTGCTCACGATTTGCCAACTGTTCTAAACTTTTAGAACCTAACAGTAGGCAACAACAATGATACTAGGGGACAACACATGTTCAATGTCCTTGAATGCTATCCAATGAGTATCTTAGTCTATACACAATTAGATCAAAAGATTAAGTTTAAAGCCAAAAATTTTGTATCAAGAGTTTTATGATTCCATTGTATTGTCGACTTGTAAGAAAAAACCTATTATGTGTATTGATGATTCTATTATATGGTAGCGGATGTAAATAGATTTCGCTTTTCACATTTGACTGAGGATTCTATTTAGTAACAAAAATATATGCTAAATATGCTAAGTANTCATCAAAGTGCTGGATCTAAACCTTCAAGGGTGGTCTTGAAGTCATAGACTAGATGTCTATGTGGGAGATCTAAAGTGTGAATTGGAGGTTCATGTGAGAGCATATCCAAATCAAAGAAGTTTAAGGGGTTTAGAGCTCAGTTTGGTAATTGTAGTTAGATTTACTATGAGTTGGTATTTTTGATTGTAAATCTCAATTTGATATAGTGAATTGTTCTCTTAGGGTCGTTCCCCCTTCTTTTTTTTTTTTTTTTTAAATAAATAAATTAGACACTTGGTATATTATTGGTGGAGTATAAAATAACACCAAAAGTGGTAAGAAGATTTTTTTACCATTTTCATACCATATGCCAAGTATCGATCAATGGTTTTTCAATTTCAAATGATGACCCTAATTATGAATGGATAGTATTCACTTTTTTATTTTGATTGAGAATCATATTCTAAGAAAAAAGTAGCAGGCACTAGTGATGAGGCTAAGAGGACAACACACGTGACACAACCTTGAATGCTTCTTATTAGTCTAAAGCCAATTAGATCAAAAGGTAAAGTTTAAAACCCAATCATTCTTGTCACAAAATTTAGCCAATAAATTTTTACCTTGTACTTAAATTACCCTAACAATTTTCTCATTAATACAGGGTTTCTTTGCTATAACAATAACAATAATAATAATGATGACAACTACTGTACTTATTCATGAGAAGTATTGGGGAATAGTTTTTACTTCAGACCGATGATTCTATTAAGTGAAAGTATAAATAAATAGTTTTCACAATTCACTTATGACAGAGGATTATATTCTATTTTAAGGAAGTCTGAAGATGAAGGAGGCACCACACTAGTGTTAAAATTAGGGTGACAAGTCTGTTGACATCATACCTGTGACGACATTGATGCTTTTGAAATGACATTTGAGTCCAATATAATTCCAATTGACCTGCTTGGCTTCCAACTTTCATTCCCATAATTTCTTGGACCCCATCATGAATGTAGTCTGATAAACATTGTTGGGTTAAAATGAATTAATCCATTGCAAATTAATATTTTACCGAAGTTAATTAATTAGTTAAATTACATGCAATGGCATGGTGGCACAAACAAATCACCAAATAACTAAATGCAGCGAAAAATAATTTTGACACAGGTGATTTGTTTACAAATGGGGAAAACCATTAAGGCAAAACCCCATCAAGTGAATTTAAGGTCACCACTCCCGAGAATCCACTATTATCAATCACAAATAGTTACAAGTATAAGGAACCTTACCAAAACTTTTGGCCTATCCCGAAATATCAACCTACAATTTAACTCTTACCTCAATACCCAATTGGACTTGTATTGTAGCGGCAATCTCTCCATTCAATGCACGAATCCCCATACGTGACTAACTCCACCAACTTGAAGGAGATTGTTGACTGCAAAGTTCTTCAGTTCATCAACAATGAAGATTAGGAAGCTCCTTGGTCATAAAACCTTTAGCGTAAAGATATAGTAACTTCTACAGAGAGAATAATGAACTAGAGCAACTTCAGCCTCCGGTCACACAATGCATGTATTTTTTTTTTTTTTTTTTTTTTTTTTTT
>NW_027069545.1:1618706-1644472 GCF_002906115.3 Quercus suber
ATATTGGCCCCTTGTGGCAAAAATAACATGTATTTAGGCAAGATTTTCATATGTTCTTGCATTGTTTATCATATATGTGTAGTGTGTGCACTCTAAGTGTTTGATAAAATGCTCAAATGACATTTTCTCGTTGTTTTGGACTCCGATGAGTCCCAAACTTTGGGGATCACCATAATTTTTCATGTTTATCATGTTTTGATCTTTGATGGTGTGTTTTGTACACTTTGCACCTTGAGTGTCTTGCTCATGCATTGGTTATGCATCTCACATGCACACTAAATGCACAGTAGCTGCACCTTGCTATACACACTCTGACACTTGACATGTTTTTGCTTTCACTCATGCTAGTTAAGTTCTTTTAGACCTTTTAGCACATATAACATGTTCTTATGTCCATGTCATGTATAGGTTTACATCATGTTCCATCATCCTTAGCATGTCATGTTCTTTATGCTTTGTAGCATTGTTTTAAAATGTTTTTATCTTATGTTTGAGTTTCATTTTTTCATTCATCTTGCACCCCTCATGCATCATCTTTTACTCTTGTTCATATCTTCTTTTCTTCCCCTCCTTCCTCTTGATTAATTTGTCTATTCGTGACAAAAAGGGGGAGAGTATCGTCATTTCTATATGACTCATGTGCACACTCTTAGGGGGAGAAATTCTACCTTATGCACATTCGTAGGGGGAGAAAGCCATAGGGGAGATGCATATACCAAGGGCGAGAAGACATTGTTTTTTAGAAAACCTTGATTTACTTTATACTTGTTTTCTCGTTGCTTTATGATGCTTTGTGTTACTTTTAGTATCTATGCTTTGCATCATGTTCAAGTGATGAACACTTTTGTGCCCATGTTGCTTTTGTAAGCTTTTAGGGTTTATTTCCATGCATGCTTTGTAGGCTTTTATGGTTTGTGTCATGCATATGCAGTACCTTGTTTATGCAGCCTTTATGCTTGTGTTCTTGAAGTTTAATGTCATACATTTTACTTCAGTACATCACTCTTGTGCCCATGTAGGATTTTTCCTAGATGCATATACGTTCTATGCATTGGTTGAGTGATGAACATTCTTGTGCCCTAGTAGGACTTTTCCTAGATGCAAATACTTCGTGTATTTTGCATTGGTTGAGTGTTGGATTTGCAAATGATACTCTTCAAATGAGCTTATCATCTTGCATGTCCGGATGTTCATTCCTTGTGTGAATGAACATAATGATCACTTTTGTATAGTGATTGCCTGTTTGGTTAAGCCATGGTCTATTGCTTTATTCCATTTTGCTTGATCGCATTTTACTTGTTACATTATACTTGTCTTTTTATCACCTAATTTACCTTGAGGGTCTAATGTGTTTTGTGCAAGTGTTTTAGGTTACAGGTATACATGTTCCAAGTTCATCACAGCTTCTAAATTTAGGTGTGAGTGAGTTTTGCCATTGTTCCCAAACTCATGTTTAAGTCTAGAGTCTGTTATAGGGTGTTTTGTCACGGAATAGCCAAAGGGGAAGATTGTAAAGTTGTGATTTACAACTATGTTTTATATTGGCTTTATTCCATGACAAAATGTGTTGTAATTACTTTAATTCATTTCCTTGTATTTTGTGGGATTTAACTGTATTGGGTTTAGTATCAAGTTGGTGAAGACTCAAACTTTATTGAAGATCAGTAGATCTCGCGGGTGTGTCACTGGAAGCTAACCTGCGAAAGAGCCATGTGAGAAGCACATGACTGAAAGTTGAAGAGTCGTGACAGGCTGTCGTTTTCACGAGTGTCTCGCGGGTAAGGCCTTCCCATGAGATAGTCGCGAAACATTCTGCTTGGAGTTTTTTTAAAAGTGACTTTCTTACCCTTCACCCTTACTATATATACCTTTATTACTCACAAATGTATTAGAGGTTATTTAGAGAGAAAAACCCTAGAGAGGTTTTCTAAAACACACACACCCATCTTTTGAGAGAAAGCTACTCATCCTTAATGAGAAATCATTGTAGTCTATTCTCCATCCCTCTCCCATTATCATAGCTTGAGAGGAGATTTGTACCCAAACTCAATACACACCTATTCAGAGTGTAGAAAGTGTTTTGGAGTTGCTGGGAAGTATTGGAAGAAGCCAAGGATGGCAGATGCAACATGGAGCTTGTTGCGGGATCCAGAGAACTAAGACAAGACACGATTCCGAGAAGTCTTGTTAGAGTAGGAGCTTGGAGGGCTTAGGTACATCTGGTAGATTAGGCTTGGAGGGTCTCTTGCTAACCCATGTATCCAACTGATTGTCTAGCGGATCGATTTTCACTTGGAGGGCAGCGAAGAGGTTTTTCGCCGAGTTTTTCGGTTTCCTCTTCGAAAACATGTCTCGGTGTTTTTTGTGTTTGTATCCTTCTTCCCTACTCTTTTATATTCCATTATACTGCTGTATTGCTTAGTTTATGGATTAGAGTAACTTATTTGTTTATCCGCTCACTTTTATACTATTTCGCACTTAGTCTTAAATTAGTGTAAAATCTATCGAGCCGTTAGTTTAATTGGGGGTCTAAATTGCTCTTGTGTTTTCAACACATTTTCGAGCTTTCAGTTTTAAAATCAAACTGAACCAAATCACTACTGGTTTTGACATATTTTTACCTTTTTTTAATTAAAAATAATAATTTGACTTATTAAAATAAAATAAAATAAAAGCTTACATACATCGGTGCACAAGTCAAGTAACAAAGCCAGTATTGAATTAAAACATTTAGTCCCACATTAACAACATTTTACTTATAATTAGTCTTTCTTCCCCTTTGCCTTTCATTTTTGAGGTGCAAAAACTCATCAATTGAAAATTCATATGAAACTTGACAATAAGTGTTTAATTTATAAATCTCTCTCTTAAATTTAAAACGAAGAAGTATTTATATAAATCTTTGGTCTAACAACCTAATATGTTTAGTAACATATATTAATTGAAATATTTAGTATTATATATGTCACAGACCACCAATTGAACCACATAACCACAAATCCGGTAACCAGCTCTTTTCTTGATTATTGTTTAGCCTAGATTTTTAAACACGGGGCGTCATCCATTAATTACAACTAAGATTTATATTAAGCCGTGATAGATAATTTGATATAATTTGATAAGATTATTATTCTTTCTATATAATGATCATGTATATATGATATTACATTTGAGGTTTATATATATTAAACCGCAACAGGAAATTTGATAAGATTGTTATTCTTTCCGCATAATGATCATGTATATTTGATACGACAATAATGAGCTTTTTATAGGTATATATAATTTAAACCTATGATGTCAATTTTGGTAAATTTTTTTTTTTTTAATCATCAAACTAAGACACCAATTGGTTTTTGGCATAGGTGGGGTTTGAACTCTAAATTTTTTATTCAACTACAAGACACTTTACCAATTGAGTTAATTGAAACACACGATAAGACTGGAGCATTTAAAAGACTAAAACACTTTGGAAAGCGTGAAAATGGTAAATATGTGTTGTTGGAAGTGGAACATTTTCAAGTTTATCTACCTACAAACAATACATCAACACATTTAGATTAATAATAATCTTGTGTCACTTTATTTTTATATTTCTCCAATCATAAGCAACTATATGTTCTTATTTTAAAGTAACCAAAGTTATAAAAAAATTAAATAAAAAATAAAATAAAAATAGACACTTGGTATATTATTATTGGTGGAGTACAAAATAACACCAAAAGTGGTAAGAAGGATTTTGTACCATTTTTATACCAGATGCCAAGTATCGAGCAATGGTTTTTCAATTTCAAATGATGACCTTAATCATGTATGAGTAGTATTCGCTTTTTTATTTTGATTTGAGAATTTTATTCTAAGAAACCTTGAATGCTATCCAATGAGCATCTTATTAGTCTAAAGCTAGTTAGATCAAAAGGTAAAGTTTAAAGACCAATCATTTTTGTCATGAAATTTATGGTTCAATGGTATTGTTGACTTGTAAGCAAAAAAGACAATAAATTTTTACTGCTCACATGAATTACTCTAACGATTTTCCCCTTAATATGGGATTTCTTGGCCAAAATCATAACAATAATAAAAATGATGACAACTACTGTACTTATTCATGACAAGTATCGGGGAATAGTTTTTACTTTGGATTGATGATCCTATTATGCGAGAGTAAATAAATAGTTTTCACATTTCACTTATGACAGGATTCTATTTTGAGGAAGTCTGGAGATGAATTAGGCACCCACCGTTGTGTTGAAATTAGGGTGACAAGTCTACTGACATCATACCTGTGATGACATTGATGCTTTTGAAAATTGAAATGACATTTGAGTCTAATAGAACTCCACTTGGGCCACTTGGCTTCCAAATTTCATTCCCATTATTTCTTGGACCCTACCATGAATGTTGTCCGATAAGCATCTTAATCTAAAAACAGTTAGCATAAAAGCTATAGCAAAAGCTATCGACTTTTGACACCCACATTAACCACTCCAACAATTTTCCATTCACGTGAGAATTCAAATTCTCTGCCGACATATTTGGATTCATAGATTCAATATTCTTTTGTTCTGGATATGGTTTTGTAGGAGGTTAAGAAAAAGGCGGAATTCTTATTTCCATATTAAAAGTTTCTTCTTTCTTATCTAGTTGCTTTTATACACCATATATGCTAAATGTTTGGACAACTTTGCAAATGCTACAATTTGATACCATGAGATATTTTCGATAATTTGATTCTTGAGTTTGATTGTGACACATGTTTTCTTTTCATTTGAATGAATTTGTGTGGAAAGAAACAACA
Organism: Quercus suber; assembly: GCF_002906115.3. Classification (NCBI taxonomy): domain Eukaryota; kingdom Viridiplantae; phylum Streptophyta; class Magnoliopsida; order Fagales; family Fagaceae; genus Quercus; species Quercus suber. Next base: position 1,623,505 of record NW_027069545.1, read on the forward strand.
TTATCAACGCTTAATATAGTACGAAAATTTATTTACAGTCAAATATATTCGCACAAGCTTATGGTCCGACCCATCAATGACATGCACAACGACAGTGACACTTCTCAATAAAGAAAACCTGGAATAGATCTCATGTAGAAAAACAGAGATGAGGCATCCGATTGGATACCAATGAAAAATGAAAATTATTTCACTATTCAGTTTATTTTTGCTACTATTCATGAGCCTCACTGCACTTTTTGGTACTATTAATGGACCTTACTGTACTATTTCAACTAACTTTTACCTTTATCTACAGTACTTTCAGCAATAAGCTTTCAGTTTCAGCAAAATAAGTGGTATATAAATAGACCCAAGGTTCATTATATATATCCCAGGGCTTTAGTACCCCAAACTCAAACAACATAAGAAGGTTCTTAAAATACTTGCCTAAGGTTCTCCATCCTCCAAGTCACCACATTAAAATGGACAGTGCAATATTTAACCCAACAGTTGATTATAAGAAGCTGCCCCAGAAGATTCTGCTGCCCCTCTCGGACAATCAGCTAAGGAACATTTTCCAGAAATATGACGCCAATAATGACAATCAGCTCAGGAAGGAAGAGCTAAAATAGGCCTTTGCATACCTTGGCTCAATTATCCCTGGCATTCGTGCCAATCGCGCCCTCCACCATGCCGATGCCAATAAAGACGGATTCATCAACGAAGGGGAGAATATGGATGAACTCGTCAAATACGCTGTGTGAGTTGGATTTAGCGTTACGGCGTAGAAATCCTTAATTACGTACTTAACAATAACGTGAAAGATATCATGTACTACTAATATGTGCGCCCTTTGTGCTTGCAAGCTTCCGCTTCTTCTATATGATGTAGAATCCCGCAGAAGCTAGACCTTCCGCAATGTTTCCTATAAAAATTTATATGAGGCAATGCGGTTGTGTTGGTTTCCAGTGTTACTTTTCTTCTCCTTTCTGGTCATGCCTGTTTTTCCTTGGCAGCTATGGTGTCGTCTCTACATGCAAGCTAGGATTGTCACAGGACTACCTTGACTTACAAAAAAATATATATATACACCTGCTAAAAAAATATTATATACTAAACTAACTTATTGTGACTATCCTAATAAAAATTTTGGACACCTAGACTTGAGAATTACAAAAATTTGGGTTCAACAAAAATAAGAGTAGTGTTACTACATTCACAACATTTTCACAACAAATCTAATGTGGTAAGCTTTTTGCATAAGATTTATTGTAAAAATGTTGTAGACGTAGCATTACTCCAAAATTAATTTTTTACCCAAACATAATTCTTAATCCTTTTTTTTAATCTTAAATAATAACAATAAACATTAGCCCAAATAATAACAAATATAAACCAAACAAAAACAATACAAGACCAAACAACAAGAAAAAAAATTATTCAACAAAAAACCTATTATAAAACAAAAAGATAAAATTTGTAGCGCGTTCAACCTATATATTTAATAAAAATAATTTCTAATTTTATTTTTCCTTCAAAAATGGTACCAATAAAAATATTATAGTAATTTAAATTTCTTAGTAACCACCTTAAATAAAACTCCTAAAACCGTCGCTGGCTACGTAATATCCCAGTCGTAATAACAAGCATGGAATTAATATTGTCTGCACACTATGTTTACGTGGTGGAAGCAGAATTTATATGCTCTACTTGAAATCGTATACTTATAGAATAGTCAATCCCATGATTACCTTATGGAGGCATTATAGCTTGGTTTCTTACATGTTTCTTCTTGACTCACTCGATACAAAATAAGTCATTTAAATACAACCTACATTTACACTTGTTTTATTACAAGAATTAGCCAACACAAACGCAGTTGAACAACAGGTAAAGTTTGGCCAACACAAACGCAGTATAAGGGGACAACACACATGCCCCGACCTTGAATGTTATCCAACGAGTGTCTGAATCTAAACGCAGTTAAATCAAAAGGTAAAGTTTAAAGTCAAAATATTTTAACATGAATTTTATTGTTCAATGATATTTTTGACTTGAAAGCATAAATCTTGAGGTGAATTGAATTACTCTTAACAATTTTCCCCTTTATATATGGGATTTCATTTCCAAAACATAACAATAGTAATAATAATGATAACTTACTGTACTAATTCATGCATGACAAGCATCAGGTAATAGTTTTTACTTTGGACTAATGATTCTACTATGTGAGAGTAAATAGCTTTCGCTTTTCACTTATGACTAAAGATTATATGTTGAGGAAGTCTGAAGGTGAAAAAGGCACCACACTAATATTGAAATTAAGGTGACAAGACTGTTGAAATCATACATGTGACGGCGTTGATGTTTTTAAAGTGACATTTGGGTCCAATAGAACTCAAATTGACCCGCTTGGCTTCCAAATTTCATTCCCATAATTTCTTGGACCCTACCATGAATGTTGTCCGATAAGCATCTTGATCCAAAAACAATTAGCACAAAAGGTACAATTAAAGCTATCGACTTTTGACTCACACGTGAACATAAATTCAAGTATTCTTTTGTTGTGGATATGGTTTAGTAGGAGGTAAAGAAAAAAGGCCGAATTCTTATTACCATATTAAAGGTTTCGTCTTTCTTATCTAGTTGCTTTTATACCATATATGCTAAATGTTTGGAATACTTTGCAAATGCTACAATTTGATACCATGTGATATTTTTGATAATTTGATTCTTGTAATTGATTGTGACACATGTTTTCTTTTCATTTGAATGAATTTGCATGGATTGAAACAACATTATCAACACTAAATAAAATGAAAATTTCTAACATTCATGTTAGAGATATATTAGCCCATTAGTATAAGCCTAAGTCTAATTCTACTTTGTATGCAATCCAAGTTTCCTACTTGTACTAGAAGTATATTAGTCTAGGATTTAGTCTACTATATATACACATGTTATGATTCATTGTAATACAGGATTTGTACTACACTCTAATATATTATTGATGTAGCCCTTTAAGGTTTCCTCTGTGGATGTAAGCCGTTAGGTTAAACCATGTAATCCTCGTGTGTTATTGTGTTTTACACTTTCTGCTTTCGCTTCCGTATCCATACTAGCATAATCAACATGGTGTATCAATGCTAATATTTAACATGACATCAGAGTCACCGTCTTTTGGTCATAGTTTTCTGTCCTTACGGTGTATTAAGAGCAATCTTTGTCTTTCTCGGTGTTTCTTCGCTGCGTTCATCTTCTTTGGCTTCCTACTGCTGCCATCAAAACTCTCATGTATGGTCATGCCACCGTTAGAAGTCGCATCTACACTGCAAGACCATTGCCTTCCTCAAACTGCCGTCACAGAGCCAAACTTCATTCAAGGAATCTTCTCAACCTTATCAAATCTCAAGATTTCATCAAGCTTCCATCTTGAGTTTGAAAGGGGGTGTTAGAGATATATTAGTCCATTAGTATAAGCCCAAGTCTAATTCTACTTTGTGTGCAAGCCAAGTCTCCTACTTGTACTAGAAGTCTATTAGTCTAGGGTTTAGTCTACTATATATACACATGTTATGATTCATTGTAACACAGGATTTGTACTACACTCTAATATATTATTGATGTAGCCCTTTAGGATTTCCTTCGTGGATATAGGTCGTTAGGCTGAACCATGTAATTCTCGTGTGTTATTGTGTTCTATACTTTGTGCTTTCGCTTCTGCATCCATACTAACATAGTCAACATGGTGTATCAATGATAATATTTAACAATTCAAATATATTCGGGCTAGCTTCTAGTCCGACCCATCACATGCACAACGACAGTGACACTTCTTAATCAAGAAAACTTGGAATAGTTCTCGTGTAGAGAAACAGAGATGAGGTTCATTATATATACCCCAGGGCTTCAATACCCCCAAACTAAAGCCACATAAGAAGGTTCTTAAAAAATTTGCCTAAGGCTCTCCATCCCTCAAGTCTCCATAACATGGTCCGTGCAATATTTAACCCAACAGTTAATTATAAGCCTCTGCCCCCAACGGAGGATCAGCTAAGGAACATTTTCAAGAAATACGACACCAATAATGACAATAAGCTCAGCAGGGAAGAGCTAAAGAAAGCCTTTGACTACCTGGGCGCACTTATCCCTGGCTTTCGTGCAGACCGCGGCCTCCACCATGCCGATGCCAATAAAGACGGATACGTCAACGAAAGGGAGATGGATGAACTCGTCAAATACGCTGTGCGAGTCGGATTTACCGTTAAGGCGTAGAAATTCTTAATTACGTACTTAACAATAACTTGTCAGACATCATGTACTAATATTTTTCATATAATTATTACATCTGATGAAGAATTTTATTTTGATAACCTAGTAGTTCCAATAATGGGCGGGGATGTTTGAATTTTTGTTCTTCTTATAAAAAAGAGCAGATAATACCATTGAGATACAAGATACTCTTAGCCTCTTGATCAAGAATTTTAAGTATTAAATGGTAGCTTTTTGGTAATTAAAAAAAGGGAAGAAATTCGTCAAAACTAGTCATAATTTGGTTCAGTTGTTTGATTTTTAAAACAATAATGATAATTCATAAATAAAATAAAATATAAAGAAATGATAAACTTGATTGGCCTTATCATTGACACCTAAATATTGATTAAAACAACATATGTGACTTTAGATCTATTCATTTTCTTTTTCCTTTTAATTAAAATGCAAATTACAACCTTTTAAGTTTGGGTTAATCTAATATTGGTTACTGATATTTAAAAGTTTTTATTTTAATTCCCAACGTTTGTGTTCGCTAATTCTTGTAATAAAACAAGTGTTAATGTGGGTTGTATTTAAATAATTTGCTTTTGTATTGAGTGAGTCAAGAAGAAACATGGAAGAAATCAAGCTGGAATGTCTCTATAAGGTAATCTTGGGATTGACTATTATGAGTATGCTATAGTATTGGAAGCGATAATGATACTGATGTAGCTAGAGCACATAAATTCTGCTTCCACCACGTAAACATAGTGAGCAGACAATATTCCTTGTTATTACCACTTGGATATTACATAGCTGACAAGAAAATAAAAGCTTGCCTCCTCATATAAATTTGTATAGGAAACATTGCGGAAGGTCTAGCTAATTTTTCTCGCTTCTACATCATAGAAGAAGCTAAAGCTTGCAAGTACAAAGCACACATATAAGCGGCCATGAGCTCCCGCTGTAAACGCCGGGGCGATTGGTCCGGCGAGACAGCCGGAGCTCCGGCAGGTGTGTCCCTTGGCTTGCTCCGCTTGGGCTCAGGTGGAGAGTGCTGCATACTCATCCTCAGAGCGATCCTCAGGTCCTCCTCTTCCTGATCCGCCATTGAAACCCTAAGATCCGAATCCAAAGAATCTTCAATGCGAAATCAACGAGTCGTACAAATTAGGGCTCCGATATCCGATAAATTCAAAATTATTGCATACTTATAAGTCCATAATTGAATCGCAGATCAATACAGACCCGAACGAATTGTGAGAATTATATATATATATATATAGAGTACTAATTGTATTTGATTTGAAAAAGAAGAAGAATGAAAGAAAGAAAATTAAATGAGATTTGGGGTTTTATTGTAAAACGGGGTCGTATTGGGGACACCCCCAATGCTTTTTTGTGGAGGATTGGTGAATATCTGATTGGTAATTAAAAAGAAACAAGATGATTGGTGTTGGAATGACTGCTGTGCCCCCTCCGAGTAAAAAAGTGAGATCAGATGGATAGGGAAAAAGGTAAGGGTATTTTGGGGAATTAACAGTTTTGGATTTAGTGCGTGTACTTGAATGAGCGGCGATACTTTCCTTTTACGGAGAGTAAAGAAGAGTTTCCGATTAATAGTCAGAGAGAGAGAGAGAATCTATGCTCGTGAAAGTCTGACGTTGTTGGGAAGTGGGCTTAGATATGGTGGGTGTCTTTGGTTTCCGTACGATTGGAATTGTGTTTCCTGTTTGGGCTTTGCTTTTTTTGAGTTTTGAGAATAGAAACGTAGTCATTTGTCAAGCGCTGTTGGGGTCGTAATTATTGGAGCAATGTTTTTTTTTTTTTTTTTCTTTTAATAAAGTACCCAAAAAATATTTTTAATACAATACATTTTGCATAAACTTTAGCGGCTTTGAATAAGAGATATAGGGGTAAAGTTTGTCCATATCAAAATCAATTATTATAATATTTTTATTGAAAAGTATTGCTTGAAAAGGAGTTTTAATTTTTAGGACTTGTTTGATAATGTTTTTTTTAGTAATGTTGTTTGTCTTTTTTAAAAATACGTGTGCGTGAAAATATGTATGAAAATACGTGTAATATTATTTAAAAATTGAAAACATATATTTAAATACATGTACCAAATGGGCCCTAATCTTCTTTAGTGATTCTAATGTTTTCTGGTTTTTTTTAGATTTTCAATTGACTAACGAACTCTTTTACTTGGTTATTTTAACTCTTTTGGTTGTAATCTTGGAATTTTTCTTGTTTCTAATATATAATTTAGGCGTAAATGCACTTTTAGTCCCAACATTTTGGGCTAATTCACTTTTTGGTCCTAAAATTGATTTTGTTCCTATTGTCATCCCTATTTCTTTTATTAAAAAAAAAAAACATTTCTATTTTAGTCTCTGCTGTCATCCAAGTAATGGAATCCTATTACGTGGCAAACGGATTGCTAACATGGCGCTGACATAACACTGACATGACATTAAAATATTATTTAAAAAAATATTTGGCATTTTTCAATGCCACATCAGCATTTTAATTTTTTATTTTCATATTATTATTATTATAATTATTATTGACCTTAAATATATTATTATTATTATTATTTTTACTTTCATTATTTTTTTCTGTAAGAACATAACAACATGTTCTTCATGTTCTTCCCAAATTCAATAAATAAACCCAACAACCAATGGCAAACCCAAATCCAAATCCAACAACCAAATCTAATCTCCATCAAATACAAAAAACAAGAAATAAAACCCAGAATCAAAAGCAAACCCAAAACAAGAGCAAACCCAGAACAAATGCAAACCTAGAACTATTCTTCATGTTCTTCAGAAAAGAAGATGAAACCTTGCCCAAAAAATTAAAATACTCAATATTTTCTTTTCTTTTATTGATTTTCTTAGCAAATAATCAAACCCATGAACCCAGAAAAATCATCAACAACCCGAACCCAAAAAAATCAAACCCATGAACCTAGAAAAATCATCAACAACCTGAAACTAGAAAAATCAAACTTCACATTCTCACAGTCAAACCCACCGATCAGTCAACAAACCCACGGCCACAAAGTCACCAAACCCACTACCACCATCGTTGATCAAACAAGAGAAAGGAAGAGGGATTCAAGTTTAGAGAGAGAAAAAGTCGGAGATTGAACAAAGAAAGAAGCAAAAGAACAGTACAAACACAAACAAGCAAAAGTTGGAGATTGCATGCCATGCCCATGTTACTGATCTCCTCTGCCTCTTCTTTTTCTTTTTCCTTAGGCCGATCTCCTCTTCTAATTCTTCTGGGCTGATCTTCTTCCCTCTTCTTTTTCTCAGCCATGGTTTGGGATATTTTTCAACCAACCCAATCTGAGAGCAAGTCGTCTCAGATCAAGAGAGACAGAGACTAAGAGAGACAAATGCCACACAAACACACAAACTAATTTGGGTTTTTTAGCACTATAAAATTATAAATACACATCTCTGGCAGATGTCGCTTGGGATATTTATTAATTTATTTTTGTTTTAATTTTACTTTTTTGGTTTATCTTAAAAGAAAGAAGAAAATGAAATAGATACTGTAGGGACTCAATTTGGATTGGACCCAGAGTATGAATGGGTTTTCAGCCCAACAAGCCTAAACAATAAATTTTTAGAGCATGGGTACAAGAACTAGTACCGTTTGACAGGAAAGGCTATACTCATCAAGTAACAAGGGATATTTTAGGTTGATTGAATGAGAAAAATTCTCCTCGGCTAGGTTTCAGTCCGCCTTCCTCTCTCCTTTTTTCTCCTCCTTCCCTTTTTTTATGAAAAATCCCCCCTTTATCTCCTTCGTTTCTATGTTATATACTCCGTTCTCTCCTCCATTTCCATCGTACACGTGTAGTTCTTATCTTTGGAGCTCCTTTCTGTCCCATCCAGCACCTACCAGAACTTTTGCCCAGTGGTCATAAAGCTGCTTAGTCACTATTCAGGTATCACCTCCACATTAATGCGGCTAGAGGATTAGCTGGAAAGCATTTAATGTGGAGGTGATGGCCTTGGAAGATATTTGCTACCTTCCCGACTCCTCATTAGGTTTATACCCAATTTCCAGTTCAGATACAACTTTGCGGAGTCTCCTGATTAAAATGAAAGTTACATTCACCTCGGACTTTGGTGTCCTCGGACGTGCGTTATGCCGCTATATACAATATCCACTCCTTTCTCCTATACTATCCCTTTAACAAAAATTTTTAAGCTATCCTCGGATAACTAAGCGTCCTCGGATTGGGCCGTTGAGCCTCGAGACCACTTCTGAGGATTCCTATATCTGTTTAACTAACAGACCCCACAATAGCCCCTCAAAATCTCTCTTTTTGTTACCTCGGGAAAAAGGGAGATTTTGATATCCGGCCTTCATTTATTTCGTAGGTTTTCCTCTCTTCAGAATGTCCTTTTGCTTGCCCAAGGCACGCTCCTGACATTTCGGCGTCAGGAGCATGCCATTATTAAATGATGACTGCTCTGTTGTCCCACACGTTTAACGACCTGATGCAAATCTAACGGTGGGGGATCCTTTGCATTTATGGGCGGGATTTTTCCCGCTCCCACTTTCTGCGCCCTTATAAAGTGCCTTTCAAATCAAATCTCTCTTCAGTTACAAATTACACCGTCTCAGCACATATTCATTGAATCTGTCTCTCTCTCATTACTCCACGCTCTCATAAATACTAAGGGCCCATCCGAGAAGCTTATTTCCCAAACCTGTAAGTTTCCTTAACCCTCCCTAGTTTTCCATCTTTTGCATCAGTTATTCTTTACTATTGTTAGAAAATGGGTAGATTTAAGTATTTAGTTGATTCTGAGGAGCAAATAGAATCGTTTAGGGCTAAGTATAGGATTCCCTCAACAGTGGGTATGAGATACGCTTCCCCTCAAACTTGGTTGCACGATAGAAAAACGGGAGAGGTAGTTATCCCTATAATAGCTTTTATCGAGGGGAGGATGACTATCCCAATGGGTAATCTGACGAGAAGTTACCTCAGGTTCTTCAGATTATCTCCCACATAATGCGCCTCGAATATGTTCAGGGTGCTTGGGAGAATAGAGGCTTTAAATGCCAAGTACAATTTAGGTTTGACCCATCACGATGTGAACTGGGTATATAACCTCAACCATTTGAAGGATCAGGGATATTACCTTAAGTCGAGGTACCCTGCAGTAAGATTGATCCAGTGCCTTCCTACCTCAAACAAGGGTTTAAAAGACGATTTCCTTATTTTCTCCGGGGAGTGGCATGATGGTTTACCTTGTCTGACTGAAGAGGGACAACCAGGAGGGGTTCCTAGGATGTACGCCCCTTATAAGTCAGGTTAAATTTTTAATTGAAGTTATTCTTATTTCTGACAAAAATTTTCTTTCATGTTTTAATTATTTTGCAGACAAGCGCGCCACTAGACGTAATTTCAGGCTGATCAATAGGGAGAGCCTAGATAGAATCCTACGATCCGAGGTGTATGTGAATCCCTCCGACGGTCAATTAAGAGCAGCACATTTAATACTCAAGTACGATCCCGTTTCAAAGGCCTTTCAGGCTCCCAAGTACGTGATAAAGGCTAAAGATCGTCGGCTCCACCGTATCAGCGTAGCCTTTGAGGGATTCATCATTCCTGAGGGCACCCCCATTCCTGAAGGTGTACCCTTCACTGAACCATCACCTAAGACCACTCCCTCTATAGGAGCTTCATCATCACGCTCCGTTCCCCAAAAAGTGAGAGAGGGAGAAGAAGAAAGAGAAAAAGAGGCCGAAGAAGAAAAGGAAGAAGAAGAAGAAAAGACACCTCAGGAGGACTTGTAGAGTTGTCTGATTCAGCCGACGAATTTGAAGATTTTGACCAACCCCAATCTCCTGAGGTGACCTCTAAGAAAATGGGTATTCAAAGGAGAAGCCAGAGGAGCTTGAAAGACGTAATCGAGGGCCAGCCTGGCAGGGTGGTGGAAAAGCAAGTTCAGGTTAACCCCCCAGCTCTCCCTCCTCTGCCTCCTCAGTCACCTCAACCGACCATGACCGAGCCCACTGATCCAAAGAGAAGGAGAGAGCCAAAGGGTAAAGAAGTGATGGACGCAGGGAGGACTCACACTACCCGTGAGGGTGAGTACCAAAGAGCTGCTAAGCAGCAGAAAACAAGCCATGGGTCACAGCGAGGGGTGGATAAGACAACCACTCAGTCCTCGGAACCTGATGCCTAGCTCCCAGCCCCTATGCTCGATGAGAAGCCTCTGAGGGAGGATGCTTCAATCAGAGACTTTAGTGGTGGACTTGGGTGTCAAGTCGCCTCAGCATTAGAGAAAACACTTCTTCTTCCCAAGGACATGGCTGAGCTGAGGGCGATCAAAAGAGACGAGGTCTTCCAAAATACCAAAAGATATTTGGGCATGGTATGACGCTTTTACCGTTACATTTTTACTGTTGTTTATTTGTTTTTTGTTATACACACAAATTTTTTTTTTTTTTTTTTTTTTTTTTAAAATAAAAAGGAACATTAAACTTGATTGGCCTTATCATTGAATCGATCCCTTATTAAAACAGCATATATGACTTTAGATCATTTCATTTTCTTTTTCCTTTTAACTAAAATGCAAATTACAACCTGTTAAGTTTGGGTGAATTTAATATTAGTTTTTGATATTAATTTTTTTTTTTTTTTAAATTCTAAACGTTTGTGTTGGCTAATTATTGTAACAAAACAAGTGTTAACGTGGGTTGTATTTAAATAATTTGCTTTTGTATTGAGTAAAGAAGAAATATCGAAGAAATCAAGCTTTGAGTAGTATGATTATACAATAGGATTGAAATTTGGAAGCGATAATCATACAGATTACAAATTCTGCAAGTGTATACGATTTCATGTAGACCATAAAAATTTTGCTTCCACCACGTGAGCATGGTGAGCAGACAATATTCCTTGTTATTACCCCTTGGATATTACATAGCTGAAGAAAATACAGGCATGATCAGAAAGGAAAGGAAAAAGTGATCAGCAAACCAAGACCACCGCCTTGCCTCCTCATATAAATTTTTATAGGAAACATTACGGAAGGTCTAGTCATATAGAAGAAGCTGTAAATTAAGCTTGCAAGCACAAAGCACACATATTATTAGCTAGTACATGATATCTGACAAGTTATCAAATAAGTATGTAGTTATTGGCTGACTGTCCGATGGGGGTAGCAGAATCTTTTCGGGCAGCATCTAATAATCAACTGTTGGGTTAACTATTGCACGGTCCATTTTTATGTGGAGACTTGGAGGATGGAGAACCTTAGGCAAGTTTTTTAAGAACCTTCTTATGTTGTTTGAGTTTGTGGTATTGAAGCCCTGGGGTATATATAATGAACCTTGTCTTTGTTTCTCTACACGAGATCTAATTTTTTTTTTTTCTTTTTTAAATTTTGGTTACTTTAAAATAAGAACATAGAGTAGCTTATGATTGGAGAAATATAAAAATAAAGGGACACAAGATTATTATTAATCTAAATGTGTTGATGTATTGTTTGTAGGTAGATAAATTGGAAAATGTTCCACTTTCAACAACACATATTTACCATTCTCGTGCTTTCAATGTCAGCAAGAAAGTGTTTTGGTCTTTTAAATGTTTCATTTTTATCGTGTGTTTCAATTAACTCAACTGATAAAGTTTCTTATAGTTGAATAAGACATTTAGAGTTCAAACCTCACCTACACCAAAAACCAACTAGTGTCTTAGTTTGATGATAAAAAAAAAAAAAAAAAAAAAAATTACCATAGATTGGACATCATAGGTTTAAATTATATTATACCTATAAAAAGCTCATTATTGTCGTATCAAATATACATGATCATTATGCGGAAAGAATAACAATCTTATCAAATTTCTGTTGAGGTTCAATATATATAAACCTCAAATGTAATATCTGTTGAAGCATTTTAATATTAAATGATTAAAATAAATAAATGTTATAACATAAATGTAAAGATATGGGAAATGAGGAGTTAGTGAAAAAATGTTTAATCCCACATTGAAAAGGAGATAGACTATTTTATTCTTTTTAATTGTGGTGATTAATGGGCTAAAATGTATTAACTCAGATATTGAGCTAGTTTCTCTTTGTGTTATCAAAATTGGAAATGAATCAACCTCTTGGATCCTCCTACTTGACAGCCCATCCAGAGCAATTACCATATCCGTTGGTGAGTAAATGACCTGAATTAATACTCCATTTTTACTATGGAAAATAAAGAGCCATTAACCCACTTAGATCCTCCTACTTGACAGCCCTAAAAGAGCAATTATCATATCCGTTGGTGAGTAAATGACCCGAATTAATACTCCATTTTTACTATGGAAAATAAAGAGCCATTAACCCACTTAAAGAGAGCGAGTGCCGCGCCTCAGTCCAAATAGTGTTGTGTAATTTCTCTTTACATTAATAATATTCAGAAGTATTTTCAGTTTCTCTTTGTGTTATTTCTATTATTATTGTAATTGCACCAACAATTTTAAGGAGATTCACACATATGGAATCGATACAAGAGAAACCAAATGAACCTGTTGGAGATCTTAGCAAGCCCTTTCACTTTAAGGGAGCCCACTTCAAGAGGTGGAAAGGAAAGGTCCTCTTCTACTTGAGTCTTCTCAAAGTCTCCTACATCCTCACTGAAAAGAATCCATCAAAAGTTTCTACCGATGAGATGAGTGATGAAGAATATATTCTCCATCAAGAAAAAATAGATAAGTATACAAAAGATGAGTATAATTGTTGCTCTTATCTATTGAATTGTCTTGTCGATCATTTCTATGATTATTATGATAAAACTTACAATTCTGCTAAGAAAATTTGGAAAGCTTTACAAAGCAAGTATGATACCAAGGAGGCAAGTGCAAAGAAGTATGCTATTTTTCCGTTACCAAATGGTGGATGGAAAATCGGTGGTGGATCAAGCACAAGACTTCGAAATGATTGTGGCAAAATTGAGATCCGAAGGCATAAATATTGGAGACAATTTGGTGGTAGCTAGCATAATTGACAAACTACCACAATCTTGGAGGGAGTTCCAAAAGACTTTGTAGCATAAACAAAAGGAGACATCCTTGGACACTTTGATCACGCAATCCGTGTGGAGGAGGAGGCTAGAGGACAAGATGCACTCATGACACAAGAGAGCAATGGTAATTCCACCACAAAGGTAAACCTTATTTCAGCCAATAATAATATGCCCAAAAATCATTTTCCTAGAAATAGTCAATTGAAGCCTAAAAAGAGAGCCTTTAAAAACAATAATAGACCTCAAGGAAGGGGAAACCCGAATAAAAATTACAATAAGAACCAAGGATCCCTTCACAAGATCAATTTAATAGATCCTATTTTGTCTGTGGCAAGAGTGGGCATATTGCTCAATTTTGCAAATTTCAGAAATGTGAATCTATCCCGCAGGCTAACATAACCGAAGAGCCTTAGTGGCTATGATTACAGACATCAATATGGTGCAATATGTTGAAGGGTGGTGGGTAGATTCTGGTGCTAATAGGCACGTCTGCTATGACAAAAATTGGTTCAAATTGTACACTCCTTTTGAAGAAGAAAAAACTGTTATGCTTGGTGACTCTAGCAAAACCAAGGTTATTGGGAGTGGTGAGGTTGAATTGGAATTCACTTCTGGACGCGTGCTAACATTGAAAGATGTTCTTTACACTCCATCCATGAGGAAGAATTTCATGTCAAGTTTTTTGCTTAATAAGGCTGGCTTCAAGCAAACTATGGAATCTGGTAATTATGTAATCACTAAAAAGGGATTATTTGTGGGGATTATTTGTGGGCAAGGGTTATGCCTGTGATAGAATGTTTAAATTGAATGTTGAGAATAAAAAAAACATCTACCAGTTCAGTTTATATTCTTTCTTCTATTAATTTTTGGCATGCTCGTTTATGTCATATAAATAGTAGATATGTGGGAATTATGAGTAGTTTAGGATTAATTCCAAGACTGTCAAAAGATTTTGAAAAAATTGAAACTTGTAGTCAAGCTAAGATTACAAAAAGGCCTCATAAAAATGTTGTAAGAAATACCGAATTGTTTGAGTTAATTCATTCCGATTTATGTGAATTTGAGGGAATTTTAACTTGTGGAGGAAATGGATATATTATCACTTTTATTGATGATTTCTCAAAATATACAACAATTTATTTTTTGAAAAATAAAAGTGATGCTTTTGAAAAATTTCAAGATTTTTTAAAAGAAGTTGAAAATCAGTTCGGTAGAAAAATAAAAAGAATAAGAAGTGATAGAGGCCGTGAGTATGAATCAAGGGCATTCAACTCATTTGTTCAGTCTTTGGGAATTATTCATGAAACTACTGCACCATATTCACCTGCTTCTAATGGTGTGGCTGAAAGAAAAAAAAAATAGAACTTTAATTGAGTTAACAAATGCCATGTTAATTGAATCTGGTGCACCTTTACATTTTTGGGGTGAAGCTATTTTAACTGCATGTCATGTTTTGAATAGGGTGCCACATAAAAAGTCACACACCACACCTTTTGAGATGTGAAAAGGACATAAGTCAAATTTGGGATATTTGAGAGTATGGGGTTGTCTTGCTTATGTAAGGTTTACTGACCCTAAAATGCCTAAATTAGGTATAAGAGCTACTACCTGTGCTTTTCTTGGTTATGCAATTAATAGTGCAGCCTATAGATTTTTTGATCTTGAAAACAAAATAATTTTTGAATCTGGTGATGTAATTTTTCATGAAGAAAAATTTCCTTTTAAATTGAAAAATAGTGGGGATGAAGAAAATATTTTGTCACAACCTAGTTCTTCTACTTCACATTTACAAAATCAAGAAAATTTTGAAATGGAACCTAGAAGGAGTAAAAGAGCTAGAGTTGAAAAGGATTTTGGTCCTGATTATTATGTTTTTAACAATGAGGAAAATCCCCAAAATTTAAAAGAGGCTTTAACATCACCTGATGCTATATTTTGGAAAGAGGCTGTAAATGATGAGATGGAATCTCTAATTTCTAATAAAACTTGGAAATTAGTAGATCTTCCATTGGGCTGTAAGACCATAAGTTGTAAATGGGTCCTTAGAAAAAAGTTGAAACCGGATGGATCAATAGATAAGTTTAAAGCTAGACTTGTTGCAAAAGATTTTACACAAAAAGCTGATCTTGATTTCTTTGATACTTTTTCTCCGGTAACAAGAATTACATCTATTAGATTGTTAATTGCTATTACTGCAGTTTTTTATTTGAAAATTCATCAAATGGATGTAAAAACTGATTTTCTAAATGGGGACCTAGAGGAAGAGATTTATATGGATCAACCTGAAGGCTTTGTAGAGCCTAGACAAGAAAGCAAGGTGTGTAAGCTAACTAAATCCCTATATGGCTTAAAACAAGCACCTAAGCAGTAGCATGAAAAGTTTGATTCTTGCATGATTGAGAATGGTTATAAATCAAATGAATGTGATAAATGTATTTATTCTAAATCATGGAATAATTTACATGATATTATTAGTCTCTATGTGGATGATATGTTGATTATTGGCTCAAATATGCATGTTATAAATGAGACAAAAAATATGCTTAAAAGCCATTTTGATATGAAAGATCTTGGTGAGCCTAATTTTATTTTGGGCATGAAAATTACAAAAGCATGTGATGGAATATATCTTGATCAATCACATTATGTTGAGAAAATATTGAGAAAATATAATTTTCATGATCACAAAAGTGTGGCTACTCCTTTTGATTCTAGTGTTCATTTATTTCCTGTGAATAATGATGATGAAATTTTTAATCAAAAGGATTATGCTAGTATCATTGGTAGTTTGCATTTTGCTATTGATTGTACTAGACCTGACATTGCATATGTAGTAGGAGTGCTTAGTAGATTTACTAGCAAGCCTAGTAAAGATCATTGGCTAGCTATTGAGCAAGTCATGAGATATTTAATTGGTACTAAAAACTATGGCTTATTTTATAAAAAGTACCCTGCTGTGATTGAAGGTTTTAGTGATGCCGATTGGAATACTTTGTCAGGTGATTCTCTCTCTACCACTGGTTATATTTTTACTTTAGGTAGTGGTGCTATTTGTTGGAAATCCAAAAAGTAAACAATAATTGCTAATTCAACAATGGAAGCTGAATTAATAGCATTAGCTTCAACTAGTGAAGAGGTAAATTGGCTTAGAGATTTGTTATATGAAATTCCACTTTGGAAAAAGCCAATTCCACCTATATTAATTCATTGTGGTAGCACTGCTGTAATTGGTAGAGTTAAAAACCGTTACTACAACGGTAAATCCAGACCTATAAGAAGAAAGCACAGTACCGTGTGTTCTTATTTAAGTGGTGGCATCATAACTCTGAATTATATTAAATCTAATGATAATCTTGCAAATTCATTTACCAAGGCCTTGGCAAAAGATAAAGTTTGGAATACATCGAGGGGGATGGGACTAAAGTCCATAGAATCATGAGTTATGTATGAGGATACCCAACTCGAGGATCAGAGATCCTGAGAATTGGGTTCAATGGGAAAAACGAATCATATGATGGTCGTAAGAAATGCACAATTTATTTTTCTTAATTATTTATTTTGTAAATAATTTTTTAATTGTGCATCCCTATGATGTAAGTGCATTTATCATGTAATGTGGAGAGGATGAGTTAAAAAACTCTTAATGAAATTTGTAACTCGTATGAATGGGGTGTCAGAATTACAGGAGCACTCTTGACAAAATTTCACCTATGCGAGTGTAGGGGTGGGGTCGCTCCCTATGAGATTTGGACTTAGTCTCAAATACACTCATGAAATCGAGATCAGCACACGGCCGTAAAGTGCTAGCTATAAAAGCTCATGTCAGCACCTAGGTTATTATGTGTAAGCAGTGACGCTTAATTTCCCTAAAGTAGTCCTAGTTCAAGTCGGAGACCACTACGACTCTGGAGTTGAGATAGCTATTTTACTAAGTGAAAAAGGTTCAATGCAGAGCACACCTTCATGATGCATAGTGACCCGTCTTTGCCTGATAATCTCTCTTTAACTAAAAATTTAATATTAAAATGACTGGGGGATTGTTGGTGCATTTTAATATTAAATGATTAAAATAAATAAATGTTATAACATAAATGTAAAGATGTGGGAGATGAGGAGTTAGTGAAAAAATGTTTAATCCCACATTGAAAAGGAGAGAGACTATTTTATTCTTTTTAATTGTGGTGATTAATGGGTTAAAATGTATTGACTCAGATATTGGGCTAGATACATGTGCAAGGGGGAGATGAAGAACGGAGGTATCAAAATTGGAAATGAATCAACCTCTTGGATCCTCCTACTTGATAGCCCATTCAGAGCAATTACCATATCCGTTGGTGAGTAAATGGCTTGAATTAATACTCCATTTTTACTATAGAAAATAAAGAGCCATTAACCCACTTAATGGACTATCCGTTTGGGCCTTTTCATTCTTTAGAAACTCCTTATCAAATCATTAATTGTGTAACTCGATCCCATCAGATTAATATCCAACAATTAATCTTGTAACACCCACTACATCAGAATAATAGACCTAATTAATTAGAATAAATTGGGTAGTAATTTCGTGAGGCCCATTGAGCCTATAAATAGACTCATTTAGACTCAATCCAAGTTACTGAAATTACAATACACACAAAGAAAAAAATAGAGAGATTCTTGGCAAGAAATGGTGTTCTTTCTGGTGGAGCTTTGGGCTTGAACACTTTGTGCAGAGCTTGTTCTAGCCATATGACACTTGTTGGCCTATTGTATCCTGGGAGAGACAAGTCAGAAAAGGTCTGCACCGGTTACAAAGTTTAGCCAACCGAGGGCTTGAATCTTGTAAGGTTGAATTTAATCAACCATTTAATTGGCTTTATTCCGTGACCAATTTGCTTGTAATTTAGCACTTAGCAACCCTGTATTTAGGTGGGAAAATTGTAAGAGTAGTGTGTGAGAAGTTGTAAAGAAAAGCTCAAGAGTGTGCAAGAAAAACAGAGGTTCGCGGCTAGGGCTCGCGGGTGGATCGCAACTGGCAAGCCGCCAAAAGTTGGCACGTGAGAGGCACACCGGGAAGCTGAAGGGTCGCGCCAGCTGTCATGCTATAGGACAAAAGTTCCAGACTGGTCAGGTCGTTACGTCGCGACTTGAACTCGCGACTTGGACAAGCCGCGAGACCAAGTCGCTAACTTGCCCTGTTTGGCAAAAATTGACGTTTTGCATTCCCTTCTCACCCTACTATATATAAACCCTTATACCCATCATTTTGAGAGAGCTTTCAGAGAGAATTTTATGAGAGAAAACCCTAGAGAAAAACAAGATTACCTCATTCCCAATCTTCATCTAAAGAGACTCTACAAATTCCTCTACTCTCTTCCTCTCTATTGTCATACCCTTGAGAGGTTATTTACCAAACCCTTATCTCACCACACCCACATCTGTGAGAAGGTCCATTTGGTGCTTAGGGAAGCAGTTTGGGAAGGAACCAATATACATTGGTTGATGCTATGATCAAGTAGCAGAATCTGGCAAGCTAAAGAAGAAATAGGTTCGGCATAACCTCGTTAGAGCAAGAAGCTTAGAGGGCTTAGGTACTTGGGTAGATTAAGCTTGAAGGGTCTTCTGCTGTTCATGTATCCTAACTATATTCTTTAGTAGATTTTATTACCACTTGGAGGGCAGCAGAGAGGTTTTACGCCGAGGACTTCGATTTCCTCTTCGATAACACATCGTGTGTTGTTCGTGTGTTTGCATCTCTCTTTCCTTTATCTTTGCCTTATATTTACTGCTGTGGATGTGTTTATATTTGCCTTAGATTGTTTTATCAATTCTGTTATAAGCTTGTTATCATATTCCGCACATTGATTGTTTGATATAAAGCTTGAATTGGTATTTTTGTATCTGGGGGTCTAAACGTTCAAGGGTGTTTCATACCCATATTAAACTTTCAATTGGTATCAGAGCGGGTACACTTGTTGTGGTTTTAATACCTAAGTGTGATCCTTGACCCCTTGTTGAGATGGATAGGTCTCAATCTCTCACTGCTCCACCATTTTTTTATGGTAATAACTATGCTTTTTGGAAAGTCCGAATGAGGGCGTTTTTGTATTCTATGGATGAGGCTATGTGAGATGCAGTTGATATAGGTTGGACAAAGCCAGTGGATGCCAAATCCACTTGGGACAAGGCAGCTCTTGCGGTAGCTAATGCAAACAGTAAAGCATTGAATGCCATTTTCTGTGGTATCTCTCCAAAAGAATTTCACAGGATTTCACATATTACTGTTGCTAAGGAAGTATGGGAGATTCTGAAGACGACCTATGAAGGAACCAAGAAGGTGAAAGACACCAAACTTCAGATGCTGACCACTCGCTTTGAGCAGCTAAAGATGGATGAGGATGAGTCCTTTGACTCTTTATAGTAAGCTAAACGAGGTGGTCGTCGACAAATTTAATTTGGAGGAAAAGACGGAGGAGTCTAAAGTTGTAAGGAAGATCCTTCGGTCACTACCAGAAAGTTTTTGTGCCAAAGTTACAGCCATTGAAGAGAGCAAAGATCTTGGCGAAATCAAGGTTCAAGAGCTGGTTAGTTCTCTACAGACATATGAGTTGTCTCTTCCTTCAGCAAAGAAGAGCAAATCCCTTGCTCTTAAGACTATTGATGAGAGGATAGTGTCTCATGAATCTTCGGAAGAGGATACGGTAGATAAAAATGTGGTGTATCTTGTAAAGAACTTCCGAAAATTCCTAAAGCTTAAGAATAGTGGAAAATTTGGTGACAAAAGAAAATTCCAGAGTGCCGAAAAAGAGAAGAAAGACTTCCGAAGAAAAGATGGTAAAGATTCCCAATCCTCACAAGGAATTACATGTTTTGAATGTAATGGGCATGGGCATTTTAAAAAGGAATGTCCAAATTACTTGAAGTCGAAGGGAAAGGTCCATGCCACTACTTTAAGTGATTCGGACTCATCAAATTCTGATTCTGACGAGAGCTGTGATGGAGAAGGAAATTTCTCTACATTCATGACCATTGCTTATGTGGAATCCTCAGATGACTTGGATACACTTGTGAAGGAGCTTGGTGAACATTCTGATTTGGAGTCTATTGGAGTTGTTGAAGAATCGGAAGCTGAAGAGGATGAAGGTACATTGAGTATTCAAGAGAATTACACTTTACTCCTTAAGAAATCAGGTGAGTATGCAAGGGTTGCAAAGGCGGCTGTAAAGAAGATGAAAAGGGCTGAAGAGGACTACAAAAGTCTACTAGCTAGATATAAAGAGGCTAAATGTGAGATTGAGACACTAAATGGAGAGTTATCGGAAGCTTATACCAAAGTAAGATTCCTTAAGCAAGAGGTGGTGTAAGCGCAAGCCAAGATTGAAAGGGTCTCCTCCAGAAAGCTGGAAGATGTTATCTCGTCTCAAAAACATTTCTCAGATAAGTCCGGATTGGGGTATACCGGAGGAAGTAGCTCATCAGCCAAAGCTACCAAAGAAGTGAAATTTGTGAAGGCCATAGAGCCTACTGTAGAAGAAACCATCCTTGAGAATGTTAAGGCTGAGAAGAAGAATGTGAGTGAGCAACGGATGGTGAATAAGCCCCGAAATCAATCTATGGGCAGACACGAAACCAGAGCAAGATCTCTCTCAAGACCACAACGGGGTCCTAGAACTGAGTATGTGTGTCACTATTG
>NW_027069545.1:1645837-1652447 GCF_002906115.3 Quercus suber
TATGAATTCACTAACTACAAGGACAGAATGGTCTCTCTAGAAACTGTCCAGAAAAAGATTGGTGGGGTTTTAGAAAAGAGATGTCTCAACACTTCTGACTTTCCTAAAGACATGAGGTGTTTAACAACAATAATGATGTACAATCTGTACCCTATAAGGAAGATGACTACATTGACGAATGTCAGAGCCATCTTTCTTATGGATCTTAAGGAAAACACCTTTATTGACATTAGTTCCCACATTTTTGATACTATAATGGATGAAACTAAAACCACCTCGAGGCCCAAGCTGGTGTTTCCAAGTCTTCTCATGAGAATTTTCAAAGAAAAGGGTGTTGTAATCCCACAAGATATCAGTCCCATTCCTCATCTATCAGCCATCAATAGATTTACTCTAATACGGATACAGAGTCATCTTCTAGGTGAAGAAGAAGAGGGTGTCCACGAAGAAGGTGATCCTATGGAGATTGAAGCAGAAGGTACAGGACCAGTTTCCACACCTAGAGTAAGAGTCAAGAGGAGCAAACCTTCTACCTCATCACCTACACCTCCTGATACCTTTCAGATCATCCTGGAGAGACTTGATACAATCCGCGATGTTCAGAATCAACAGACTGAGAGGATGACAGCAATGCAGGACCAGCTTGATGTACTCTCTACCAAGTTTGACAGCATTCATACCAGCCAGGATCACTGACCCTTTGGCCATTCCTGTCAAAAAGGGGGAGAATTTTTTGGGGCAGCTCTTAAGGGGGAGTGCTCGTTTTGAGAGGGAATTTAAATATATGTTTTTTCTTTAAGTTTGTTACACTAGTTTTTAGTCTGTTTTAAAACTCTCATCTTGTGAATCTTTGGTGTTTACTTATATAGTATGATGTTATTCAGCTTTAAGCACTTTATGTTGTAGGTTTGTACCCATTGTTGCTTTTGTAAGCTTTGAGGGTTGTTTCTTGTTCTTATGCACTGTTTGTAGGCTTTTATGGTTTGTGCCATGTATTTGCAAAACTTTGCATATGCAGCCTTTATGCTTTGTGCTTTGGTACTTGTTAATGCCTTACATTATCTTAAGTACAACACTCTTGTGCCCGTGTAGGATTGTTCCTAGATGCATATATGTTTCTATGCATTGGTTGAGTGTTGGACTTGCAAATGATACTCTTCAATTGAGTTTATCATTTTTACATGTCCGGATGTTCATTCCTTGTGTGAATGAACATAGTAATCACTTTTGCTTAAGTGACTACTAGTGTTGATCTTGCCATGAATTATTGCTTTTATGCTTATGTTCATTTTTGCTTGATCATGCGTATTTTGCTCCATATGCATATTAAGTTTTCTGCATACAATGATATTGCTATGTTATTGTGTTTCAGGAGTTACTTATTCATATGTTCAAGAGCTTTATAGAATCTAGAGTTAGGTGTGAGTGAGTTTTCCAACTGTTCCCAACTCACGTTTAAGTCTAGAGTCTGTTGTAGGATTTTGTCACGGAATAGCCAAAGGGGGAGATTGTAAGGTTGAATTTAATCAACCATTTAATTGGCTTTATTCCGTGACCAATTTGCTTGTAATTTAGTACTTAGCAACCCCGTATTTAGGTGGGAAAATTGTAAGGGTAGTGTGTGAGAAGTTATGACGAAAAACTCAAGAGTGTGCAAGAAAAACAGAGGTTCGCGGCTAGGGCTCGCGGGTGGATCGCAACTGGCAAGCCGCCAAAAGTTGGCACGTGAGAGGCACACTGGGAAGCTGAAGGGTCGCGCTAGCTGTCACGCTACAGGACAAAAGTTTCAGACTGGCCAGGCCGTTACGTCGTGACTTGAACTCGCAACTTGGACAAGCCGCGAGACCAAGTCGCCAACTTGCCCTGTTTAGCAAAAACTGATGTTTTGCATTCCTTTCTCACCCTACTATATATAAACCCTTATACCCATCATTCTGAGAGAGCTTTCAGAGAGAATTTTGTGAGAGAAAACCCTAGAAAAAAACAAGATTGCCTCATCCCCAATCTTAATCTAAAGAGACTCTACAAATTCCTCTACTCTCTTCCTCTCCATTGTCATACCCTTGAGAGGTTATTTACCAAACCCTTATCTCACCACACCCACGTCTGTGAGAAGGTCCATTTGGTGCTTAGGGAAGCAGTTTGGGAAGAAACCAATATACATTAGTTGATGCTATGATCAAGTAGCGGAATCCGGCAAGCTAAAGAAGAAATAGGTTCGGTGTAACCTCGTTGGAGCAAGAAGCTTAGAAGGCTTAGGTACTTGGGTAGATTAGGCTTGGAGGGTCTTCTGCTATTCATGTATCCCAACTATATTCTTTAGTGAATTTTATCACTGCTTGGAGGGCGATGGAGAGGTTTTATGCCAAGGACTTCAATTTTCTCTTCGATAACACATTGTGTGTTGTCCGTGTGTTTGCATCTCTCTTTCCTTTATCTTTGTCTTATATTTACTGCTGTGGATGTGTTTATATTTGGCTTAGATTGTTTTATCAATTCTGTTATAAGCTTGTTATCATATTCCGCATATTAATTGTTTGATATAAAGCTTGAATTGGTATTTTTGTATCTGGGGGTCTAAACATTCAAGGGTGTTTCATACCCATATTGAACTTTCAAATCTCCTTAAAATGAGCGAGTGCAAATAGTGTTATTTCAGTCCAAATAATGTAATATATTTTCTCTTTACGTTAACAATATTCAGAAGTATTTTCAGTTTCTCTTTGTGTTATTTCTATTATTATTGTAATTGCACCAACAACATCATATATACATGATCATTATACAAAAAGAATAATAATCTTATCAAAATCTTAGTTGTAATTAATGGATGATGCACCGTGTTTTAAAATCTAGGCTAAACAAATAATCAAGGAAAGAGCTGGTTACCGGATTTGTGGTTATGTGGTTCAATTGGCGGTCTGTGACGTAAATAATACTAAATATTTCAATTAATATATGTTATTGAACATATTAGGTTGTTAGGCCAAAGATTTTTATAAATACTTCTTCGTTTTAAATTTAAGAGAGAGATTTATAAATTAAACACTTATTGTCAAGTATCATATGAATTTTTAATTTATGAGTTTTTGCACCTCAAAAATGAAAGACAAAGGGCAAGAAAGACTAATTAAAAGTAAAAATGTTGTTAATGTGGGACTAAAATGTTTTAATTCTGTAGGGTCTGTTTTTGTTGCCCAAGCCCAAAGGATATGGGTCAAAGGCCCAACGAACCCAGAACAATAAATTTGTAGAGAGTGGATTGAAGGTTTAGGCGCTGGCCGGCGTTCACGAAGCATGAACTCTTTTCTTTTATTGAAAAATACTTAGAATAATTTACAACTAGGAGATGCTCTTCGGCTCATGGCCGAGGAGGTTTTTCCTCCTTTCCACTCCCAAAAAACCCCCCCCTTTACATTTTGCTCACCTCTCTTATATATCCCTCTCTTCCTCCTCTTGTTGGTCATCTATTGGCCTTCCACCTGACCGTCTATCCCATCAAAGGTCATATCCGTGCTCAAGTGGTTCACCCTGATCGATGTTGCCCTGCCACGAGGTTACATCCTCATTAATGCGACCAGAAGGGTTAGGTGAGCATATTCAATGCCGAGGTGACAATTTGCCTAGGGCTTGCCCCTTCTTCGTACTAAAGTCTCGGACGACCGAGGATAGGGTCATCCTCGGACCCATCATGCGTCCTCAGCGTGGGCCATTTGGGCCTGGGTTGAAGTGGGCCGAGGCTACCTGATTTTCTGGCCCCACAATAGCCCCTCAAAATCTTGCTGCACGCATCCTCGGGCGGGGAGAAGGATTTTGACATCCTCGACCTTATCCCCCCCACCCCTTGTCAGTGCTGGGGTCCATTCACCTGCCAAAGACACGTCACTGATGTTTCGGAGCACGTAACGTGCCCATCATTAAATTCAGGTGGCTCTGTGTTTCCCACGTCTAATGAGGTGTTACCCATCCAACGGTGGAGATTCGTCTAGCATTTATGGGCGGGAAAACCCGCATGGTTCCTCGAATTGGGGTATAAATACCTATACGAACCGCTTCTTCCTGTTCCTCATTTGTAGTCAAGAATATTCGTGCGCCCCTCCTAAGTTCAGCCACACCCTCACTAGCAACTCCAGCACAAAAGCTTGTCCGAGGAGCCCTTCCTCTTTCCAGTAAATCGCTCTGTCTCTCTTTGACCTCTCTTTCTCTTTACCCTTTTTTCTGCTTCGCCTATTCTTTCTTAGTTCTTTTAGGTGTCAACTGGGATGGGTAGGTTTAAGAAATACGTAGATACCGCGGAGGCGATGGAGAAATTCATCACCGACCGCAGAATTCTCGGCAATGTAGGCCTGAAATATTGTGAGGACGGAGAGTGGCGCATACACAGGCAGGAGGGTGAGGTGGTGATTCCTATAGTTGCCTTCCTTGAAGGGGGGATGACGATCCCCATGGGGCCGGTGATGAGGGATTACCTCATGCACTTCCGGTTGGCCCCCACCCAGTGTGGGATAAATGTCTTTAGGATTCTGGGCTGTGTGGATGCCCTGAGCGAGAAGATGGGGCTGAGATTGACCCACCACGACGTGAACTGGTGTTATAACCTTTAGCTTCTTAAGGGCAAGTCGTATTACCTAAAGACGAGAGACGATAGGGTGTGGCTCATTCAGTGCCTCCCTGAGTCCAGTAAGGGGTTCTACGAGGATTTCCTCATCGTGTTAGGGGAGTGGCACGATGGACTTCACTGCCCAACAACAGAGGGAATACCAAGTGGGGCAGTGGGAGACAGATAGGGTTTTAAGTTCTCGTCTTTTTTCTTTCCTTTTTACTAACACGGTGGTGCTTTCCATTTGCAGACCCGCACGCCTTTCAGCGTCACTTCCATCTGGTTAACTGGGAAGATTTGCAAAAGGTGCTGAGGGCGCCGGTGTATATAAACGAGGACGACAATTAGGTTTGGGCCGCCCACATAATTTTGGGTTATAAACCTACACAGAAATCGTTCCCGGTTCCGAAGCACATCATCCTCGCTGGCGATCCTCAGCTTTAGAGGATTACCGTGACCGAGGACGGATTTTCGTTCCCCGAGGAGCCCTCCGACCAGGAAGCTGTCACAATAGCTGTCCCCTCCTTTTCCCAACCATTCGCTGAGGCAACCGAGGAAGCTCCAGTGGGGGAAGGGGACGCATTTGACATTTTCACCCAGCTTGATCAATCTGAGGACCCTCCCGGAGACTTGGGTGATCCTAATCTGACCGAAACAGACCTCCTTGCTTCAGAAGCCACTCCTCGGCCGTCAATGGGTTACAAGAGGAAGCCTACCACCAACTTGCTGGACCTGATTGAGGGCCAGCCGGGGGAGTCCCAACAGAAACCACCTACTCCATCTCTAAAGGTTAGGTCGACTTCCGCTCGGCAGAAGCTCCCTCCTTCTCCTTCTCAGATGTGCTCGCCCTCTGTGTCCGTGCCTGCTGGCCCCAAGAAGAAGAAGGACAAGGGTAAAAGGATCGTGGAGGATAGGATGGTGTCCTCGCAGGAGGAGGAAACTACTCTGCGGCCGTCCAAGCAGCTTAAGATAGGCGACAAGAGCCAGGAGAGGCAGGTCATCGACACCACCCCTTCCGAGGTCCAGGCCTGGCTCCCAGCCCCGATGCTCCGTGGGGAGCCTTTAAGGGATAACGCCTCCCTCAGGGACTTCAATGAGGATGAAGGTGCGAGCGTGGCTGATGCGCTGGAGAGGAGCCTGCTGCTCCCGGCGGACATGGCTGAGCTTAACACTTTGACGAGCGAGCAGGTCTTCCTCAGCCTCAAGCGATATGTGGGGATAGTAAGGGCTACAACCTCGACTCTTCTCCCACTCTTTTTCTTTTATTGGGCTTATAGCACATTGGTTATTCTGGCAGGCTGTCCAAGCTATCTTTATGTTGGAGGGGGCGGCAAACGACCAGAAGGAGACCCTCAAACGGGAGCGTGACTGACGCTTTCAGGCTACTCAGACTCTGAAGAATTTCAAGGTTGACCTCGCCAAGGCCCGAGAGGATTTGAGGGCGGTGACCAGGGAGTGGCACAATGCCCTGTCCGGTCTTAAGGGTGCCCAGAACTAGGCCAATGAGCAAACGAGGCGCCTGGGCGAGGCGCAGGACCAATTACAGATCGCGAGGGATCTGATCGCTGATCTGCAGACTAAGGTGACAAAGGCCGAGGGGGCCCAGAGGGGGGCAGAATGGGCCAGAGACCAGGCTCGGCGAGCTAAGGACGAGGCTGACCATGGCAGGGAGATGGCTGAGCGCGCCAAGAAGGAGGCTGAGACCGCAACTTATGCTGATAGGATGGCTGCGGTAGAGACCGCCTACAAGGCTCAAGTCCCGGGGGTGTGTAGGCGATATTGTTCCCAGGTCTGGGCTGAGGCTCTTAAGCAAGCTGGGGTAGAGGCCACGTCCGACCTGTGGAAGGCAGAGAATGTGTATTACCCCCCCCCCCCCCCCCCCCCCCCCCCCCCCCCCCCCCCCCCCCCCCCCCCCCCCCCCCCCCCCCCCCCCCCCCCCCCCCCCCCCCCCCCCCCCCCCCCCCCCCCCCCCCCCCCCCCCCCCCCCCCCCCCCCCCCCCCCCCCCCCCC
>NW_027069545.1:1654805-1676219 GCF_002906115.3 Quercus suber
TTTCTTTGGTTTTTTTTTTTTTTTTTTTTTTTTTGCATCATCACCGATCTTCCGTAGAGTGATTATTTAGAACAATTGCCTGTTGCGCCGGCCGGCGCACTAATCCTTCCCACAGACGGCGCCAATTGTAGGGTCTGTTTTTGTTGCCCAAGCCCAAAGGATATGGGTCAAAGGCCCAACGAACCTAGAACAATGAATTTGTAGAGAGTGGATCGAAGGTTTAGGCGCTGGCCGGCGTTCACGAAGCATGAACTCTTTTCTTTTACTGAAAAATGCTTAGAACAATTTACAACTAGGAGATGCTCCTCGGCTCATGGCTGAGGAGGTTTTTCCTCCTTTCCACTCCCAAAAAACCCCCCCTTTACATTTTGCTCACCTCTCTTATATATCCCTCTCTTCCTCCTCTTGTTGGTCATCTATTGGCCTTCCACCTGACCGTCTATCCCATCAAAGGTCATATCCGTGCTCAAGTGGTTCACCCTGATCGATGTTGCCCTGCCACGGGGTTACATCCTCATTAATGCGGCCAGAAGGGTTAGGTGAGCGTATTCAATGCCGAGGTGACAGTTCGCCCAGGGCTTGCCCCTTCTTCGTACTGAGGTCTCGGACGACCGAGGATAGGGTCATCCTCGGACCCATCATGCATCCTCGGCATGGGCCATTTGGGCCTGGGTTAAAGTGGGCCGAGGCTACCCGATTTTCTGGCCCCACAAATTCAATATTGGATTTGTTACTTGACTTGTGCGCTCATGTATGTAAGCTTTTATTTATTTATTTGATTTTAATAAGTCAAATTATTTTTTGTAATTAAAAAAAGGTAAAAATATGTCAAAACCAGTAGTGATTTGGTTCAATTTGATTTTTAAAACAATATTGATGGTACATAAAAATCCAAAAAATATAAAAAGAAGAAAAATAAAATGGAAAATGCAAATTGATTGGCCTTATCATTAATTAAGTCCCATATTTGACACCTAAAAATTGATTAAAATAACATATGTAAGTTTAGATCTTTTCATTTTTTTTTTTCCTTTTAACAAAAATTCAAAATACACCCTTTTAAGTTTGGGTGGATTTAATACTAGTTCTTCACATGTAAAAGTTTTTGTAGGTTCTAGTTAGATCAAATGGTAAACTTTCTAATAGTTGAATAAGAGATTTAGGATTCAATCTCCGCTTATACAGAGAAACAGATTGATGTCTTGGTCGAATCATCAAAAGCGAACGCTATAAATTAGAACTCTCTAAAAAAAAATAGTTTTTATTTCAATTCTTAATGTATGTGTTAAATATCACCTTCTTATAATCTACTGTTGGGTTAAATATTGCACGGCCCATGCATGGCTCCATGTTATATGGAGACTTTGGAAGTTTTTTAAGGACCTTACTTTTTCTTTTGTGGTTTGAGTTTGGGGTATTGAAGCCTTGCCCTCGGGGTATATATAATGAACCGCGTCTCTATTTCTATACACAAGAGGTCTATTTGAAGTTTTCTTGATGTGGAAGTCTCACTGTTGTTGTGCATGTGATGGGTCAGACTAGAAGTATGCCTGAATATATTTGACTGTAAAGAAATTTTCATACTGTATTAAGTGTTGATAATGTTGTTTCTTTCCATGCAAATTCATTCAAATGAAAAGAAAATATGTGTCACAATCAAACACACAAGAATCAAATTATCGAAAATATCTCATGGTATATCAAAATTGTAGCATCCACAAAGTGGTCCAAACATTTAGCATATCTATATATATAATAATAGGTGAAACAGAGAGAGTGTGAAATTGAATTCCAAATTAGAACTCTAATTGTGTGCCACGTGTACGAAATTGAATTCCAAATTAGAACTCTAATTGTGTGCCATGTGTACACACCAAATTAGAATTCCTAATTAGAGTTCTAATAATTTGAAATTGAAGTTGAATTTTGCATCATGTGGTTAAATGTATGTAGGCTCATTCTCATTAAAACCACTTCTATGTATCGGGTCAAGTGAGTTACTGGGCTAATTAATTTTTTTCTTGATTTTGTAGTCAAACGTGAAAACCAAAGAGATTAATATCAGTGATAAGAACTTGGTTTGGGTACATTGCATAATTTCCAAAAAGATAGCAAAGCCAAAATTTGCATCTTTGTTATAAATTGCTTACAAAGTTTGCATCTTTACATTTGCACTGAGTTTCGGATTAAAGTGTTTTCTTCTTGGTTCTGACACTGAGTTTTGTTTGCTATTCACTTACAATGAAGAAAGCATTGTTGTGGACCGATGGATGATACTTTTTGCAGGCTGCAAAGGAACTTAGTGATCAATGGAATCTCACACGAATTGGAGAGGACCCGGCTGTAGATGTCTGGATGGCAGATGTGAGTCACTATGTTTTTAAAATTTTCAGTAAAAGTAAAGGTTATAAACAATGTAAATTTTCCGGAGAGAGATTTATTATTCTATATTTACGCAAGTTTGGTCGCCTTCTTGGAGTAGATCACTCCACCCTGTCTTTCTACTGGAATTTTTTATTCAGATTGTTACAATTTAATCCGAAATTTTATTTGAATTTTCCTATTGTTGTTACTATCATATATTATCATTCAAATTATTCAATTAGAATCTGAAATTGGAGTCCAATTTTACTATACATGTGTACAATCTAATTATTTTTAATTTTTTTGTCATGTGTAGAAGCTAATGAGATGAAATTAATAATACATTAAACACTCATGCTTTGGGAATCAGTAGTACCAATCTAAATCCATTGGACCTGCTTCGTGATAATACAATTATGAAGGATGTATAAAAACACACACAATCCCATCTCTCTATAAAAAGAAATTGGAGAGAATTTCTTTTATCAGCCATGGAACTTCAAAGGTTTTTTCTTCACACAAATGTCCATCATGTTACAAAATGACCCATCATAAAACTACAAAATAAGTACAACTCTGAGGGGTTTTTTTTTTTTTTTTAATTTAAAATTTTTAAGTTACGAAAATTTCAATCATCAATAGAGATTGAAGATTCAAGAGCGTGAATAGATTTTTTGGATAAACATTGTCACTAAGGTTCATCTTTCTATGTAAAATATATACACTGCTAAGTTTTGTTAATGAAATTTTCTGGTTAATAATATAAATTTAGACTTAACCAAGCCTTTCAAACATGAATAAACTCATGATTAATAATATATCTATTCCCGTGCAGTAGCACGGGACTATATACTAGTATGGTATAAAAGCAACTAGATATATAAGGATTCGGCCTATTTCTTAACCTCCTACAAAAATCATATCCACCACAAAAGAATACTTGAATCTACGAATCCAAATATATTGGCAGAGAATTCGAATTCACATGTGAATGGAATGTTGGAGTGGTTCACTTATGAGTCAAAATTCAATAGCTTTAGTTACCAAAAAAAAAAAAAAAGTCGATAGCTTTAACTGTACCTGTTGTGCAAACTGTTTTTGGAATAAGATGCTTATTATAGGACAACATTCATGGTCAGGTCCAAGAAATTATGGGAATGAAATTTGGAAGCCAAGCGGGTCAATTGGAGTTCTATTGGCCTCAAACTTCATTTCAAAAGCATCAATGTCATCACAGTGATGATGTCAACAGACCTGTCACCCTAATTTTAACACTATTGTGGTGCCTCCTTCACCTTCAGACTTCCTCATAGTGGAATCTTCAACCATAAGTGAGAAGCGAGATTTATTTACTCTCACATTATAAAATCATCAATCAAAAGGAAAAACTATTCCCCAGTACCTGTCATAAATAATGATGCTTGTCAGTCATGATTTAGTTCAGCTGTTTGATTTTTAAAATAATAATGATGCTTCATAAAATGCAAAAAAGAAAAAGAAAAAAGAATATGCAACATGATTGGCCTTATCATTAAGTCCCTTATTTGATAACTAAATATTGATTAAAACAATATGTGACTTTAGATCTCCTAATTTTCTTTTCCCTTTTTACTAAAAATGCAAATTACACTCTTTTAATTTGGATGAATTTCATTCTCAAAAAAAAAAAAAAAGAGGGTGAATTTAATATTGGTTCCTAATGTTTAAAATATTTTGTTCAATTCTTAATGTTTTTTTGGCTAATTCTTGTAATAAAGCAAGTGCTTATGTGAGTTGTATTTAAATAAGGATAAAATTTAGTAACAAAATTGATTGTAGTTTAAGTGCTTATGTGAGTTGTATTTAAATAAGGATAAAATTTAGCTATAAAATTTATTGTAATTTAAGGTTACAACCTTATTTAATATGTTTTTATTGGAGTAGATTTTGACAAATCCACCGTTAGATTACATTTTCTTCTTATATCCTCCGTACTTGCAAAATTTTTACAAAATTAAATATCAATAGCTATGTTATCAATAAATTATTTAAATTGAAAGTTTTTGTAGTTTAAAATTATGCATAAAATATAACCTTATAGATCATATAGTACATAACAATGTTATAAATTCTGTTCCGTTCTGGCTGGAACAGATTCTCATACCGGTATGTAATCTGGAACCGGAAAACCCACTGTTTCACTTTGGATTGAATTTCGGCCAGTTTCAGGGTGTTTCAAACATTCTGGTGAATTTTGGCCAATATTGGCCGAAATTAAGGATTCGGTTGGCATACAAATTTTTTTTTTTTAATGAATTTTTCATCTTATTTCAAACATAAACTTGACATCAAAATCTCAGATCAGTACCAAATGATTTGTAAAGGGAAAAAAAAAAATCGAAAAGAAGAAGAAGAAGAAAGCAGAAATCCAAACTTTGGCAATATGGTGGACGAAGTGGAAGTTAATTTGCTTACCATTTGAAATCTCTTCTTCAAGGCTTGTTTGAGTTGTCTCTATTCCCTAGAACTTTGAGTGTGATTTCATTTATGAGACTTCTAAATGACAAATAAAGCTTTGTAAAGTGATATTAAGGTTCTATTTAAAAGCAGCTTTTTTAGTTAAAACTGTAAAATTTTTGTCGAAAGTGTAGAAAATAAAGTTAAAAGCTAATTGAATAGTACAATGAAACCTATAAATAGTATCAAAAAGTGTAATAAAGCCTATAAATAGTACTAAAAAGAAGCTAAAAATTCAAATAACCTAAAACTTGTAGCTTATCCCAAACAGGCTCTATCTATTAAGGGAAAATGGCTCAATGCACGTGGGAGTTGGTGGGAGTGGAGCTTCCTAGAAGCTTCATGAATCATGATTATAAGTATCCCAAATTATTCATTTATTTACAAAATTTTGCCAAAAAAAAAAAAATTCATTTATTTACAAAGTAACTTAAATATGAATTTTTAAAAAATAAGCAATCTAATCCCCTTTATTAAGATTTTCTTTTTAAACCACTATATTAATAGCAATTAGTAAAATTATTATTTTATTTTATTTTTTTATGGGATTATTTTATTAATTACTATTGTGCAAGTAATGACTTGTTATAAATCTTGGGATGTGATATTGATGTTAAGGTTTAATATTAAATGAATTCTAATATTTGATATTTAGTAATTCACTTTTTTGAATTGATAATTTATGTTGTATAAGAATATATATATATATATATAAACTACTTTGAAACATCCTAAAACAATACGCAGAAATAGGCCGGTACTGAAATTTTTCGTTTCATTGGACAAACCGAAACAAGGTCTGAAACGGTATTCATAACATTGGTAAATAATATTCAATTGACACAAAATTTGACATATGTCTTAACAGTGTAAAGAATATACAATACAACAGTTATATTTTCAAAATATGTAATAATGTTAATTTTGTTTAAAGAAAGTTGTAGCTCTAGACTATAACCAATTTTATAGCTAAATTTTGTCAATTTAATTTGCTTTTGTATTAGTTGAGTCAAGAAGAAACATGAAAGAAATCAAGCTATAATGTCTCCAAAACGTAATCATGGGATTGACTATTATGAGTAAACTATAGTATTGGGAGCGATAATGGTACTTATTACAGATTCTACAAGTGTATTCGATTTCAAGTAGATCCATATAAATTCTGCTTCCACCGTGTAAACATAGTGAGCAGGCAATATTCCTTGTTATTACCGCTTTGGTATTACATAGCTACCAAGGAAAAACAGGCATGAGTAGAAAGGAAAAGAAAAGTAAAAGAGGAAACCAACACAACCGCATTGCCTCCTCATATAAACTTACAGAGAGGAAACATTGCGGAGTGTCTAGCTTCTTCTCGATTCTACATCATTGAAGAAGCTGGAGCTTGCAAGCACAAAGCACATCTAAGTACGTAGTACATGATATCTGACAAGTTATTGTTAAGTACGTGATTAAGGATTTCTACGCCTTAATGGCAAATCCGATCCGCACAGCGTATTTGACATGTTCATCCTTCTCCCCCTCGTTGATGTATCAGTCTTTATTGGCATCAGCATGGTGGAGGCTGCGGTTGGCACAAAAGCCAGGGATAATTGAGCCCAGGTATTCAAAGGCTTTCTTTAGCTCTTCCTTGCTGAGCAGATTGTCATTATTGGTGTTATGTGGTTTGATGGGGCATTGAAGCCTGGGGGTATTTATAATGGACCTAGTCTCTATTTCTCTACAAAAGAGATCTATTCCAAGTTTTCTTGATGCGGAAGTTTTTAGATGATGTATTGTAATTCCACATTTTGATGTATTGTAGTTCAGTAGAGTAGAGTAGCAAATCTGTTAGATCTGTATATAAAGCCTAAACTGTAAGTCGTTTATGTGTTAGATGCTAAGCTACAAGTAGTTTTTGTATAGTGAAGTTAGTTAGAGTTAGAAGACAGCTGGCATCTTTCTATTGGGCAGTAGATTAGTTAGTTGTTTGGTTAGAGTTTTCCCACCTCTCTTTGCGTCAGATATAAATCACAAAGCTTGTTTATTGATGATGAACATACACACAAATTCTCGGACATTTTCTCTCTCTTTGGTTTACTCCATTGATGAAGCTTGGTGTGTGCATGAATTCTAACAGAAGTGTTAGTGTCGTTGTGCATGTGATGCGTTAGACTAGAAGCTAGCCCAAATATATTTGAATGTTAGAAATTTTCATTCTATTTAGTGTTGACAGTGTTGTTTCTTTCCATGCAAATTCATTCAAATGAAAAGAAAACACATGTCACAATCAAACACAAGAATCAAATAATCGAAAATCTCTCGAGGTATCAAAATAGTAGCATCTGCAAAGTACCCCAAACAATTAGCATATATGGTGTATAAAAGCAACTAGAATAGAAAGACGAAACCATTAATATGGAAATAAGAATTCCACCTTTTTTTTTAACCTCCAACAAAACCATATCCACAACAAGAGAATACTTGAATCTATGAATCCAAATACATTGGCAAAGAATTCGAATTCTCACATTGTTAAGGACATATTTTATGTAGTTGGCTAATTCTTTGACAAAACGCATTTTACTTGTATTTTGGTAGATCTAAGATGTGTTTAATACTTTAAGAAACATGTTGTTCAAATCTAGTATTAAAGCCAAGAAGATTGGACCAAGAAATAAGTGAAGAAAAGGTGTCATTAAAGCTAGACAGATAGCTCGACACCTGTGGACAGATAGCTCGACAGCTGCTCGACACCTCCCGACAACTGGCTATCTATCGAGCTTCTTAAGCCTTTTCTTATCATAATCTCGATAGTTTCTCGACACTTGGTGGATCGATCAAGAAAGTTTCTGTCTCCTCGACGCCTAGCTATCCATCAAGGTTTAAATCTCGACACCTTTTTGACACCTCCCGATCAATCGAGGTTACAGGAAATCAAAATTTTTAGATCTGATTTTTGGGCTAGGCTTTTGTATTTGTGTAGGGGTTCTTTTCTCACAACCCTGGACCTATATAAGGCTTATTTTAGAGGCCGTCACATAAGAGAATACAAGGAGAACATATGCAAAAGGTGACCGATGCCTTATTCTTTCTGAAAGAAGCTACTGCATCTTTGCGCTTTAGGGTTTTGTAACCAAGTGCTTCTTGATCTTCATTGTTGATGAAGTGAAGAACTTTGTAGCCAACATTCTTCTTCCTCAAGTTGGTGAGTGAGTCACGTATTGAGATTCGTGCAAAGGAGTTAGTCACGTATTAGGATCCGTGCAACATCAAAGGGTGGCGTTCATATATTGAAGAGTTCAGAGGTTTTGAAGCGGTAGAAGGTTTCTGCTGTGAGTTCATCTACGAGGATTGTAGAGTCTAGGGACAAAGGTTTTGTACTAGATCTGAAACTTCTCTTTACTATAGTGAATTGCTTTTCGGGAAGGTTTCCCCCCAGGTTTTTTACTGTGAAATTGGTTGGTTTCATTGGTTTTCCTGGGTCATCATATCTTGTCTTATTATTATTTCCGCTGCATGATTTTGACATGATATTGATGTTTGTTCGTTTTAACAAGTTTTATTCATAATCAATCTAATTAACAACTTGGGTTTAAAACTTGTTAATTTTAACAACCAGGGTCTAAATTTTTCAACAAGTGGTATCAGAGCGAGTTCACTCTGATTGGATTAATTTCCTGAGTGTGATCTATTGACCCCTGTTGTCATGGATAGAAGACAATCTTTATTTATACCTCATTTATTTGATGAAACTAATTATGCGTATTGGAAAGTTCGTATGAAAGTCTTTTTGCAGGCTTTAGGTGAACAGGTATGGCAAGTTGTTGAAGTTAGCTGGATTAAGCCAAAGGAAGTGCCAGTGGATTGGGATGATGCAATAATCACTGCGGCAAATTTCAACAGTAGGGCTTTGAATGCTTTGTTTTGTGGGGTGACCAATGAGGAATTCAAGAAAATATCATCCACGGAAGTTGCCAAGGAAGCTTGGACCATTCTTGAGACCACCTATGAAGGTACCAAGGTAGTAAAAACTATGAAGCTTCAACAACTCACTAGTAGTTTTGAAAAAATAAGGATGGAGGAGGATGAGACCTTTGATGAGTTCTATGCCAAACTCAAGGATATTATGAATTCTACTTTTAACCTTGCCGAATCTATAGCAGAATCTAAGATTGTTAGAAAAATTCTTAGGTCTTTACCTGAAAGATTCCATGCTAGGATCACCACCATTGAAGAAACAAAAGACATTGATCATATTCCTTTGACTGAGCTTGTAGGAAACCTTCAAACCTATGAGATGAGATTAGGCTCAATGGGAAAAGGTGGAAAGAGTAAAAACTTGGCTCTTAAGGGTATAGAGGAAGAGACTGAGGACTCTGAAGATGAAGATCAAAGTGAAGATGAGGATGAGGATCTAACCTTCATAACTGATGAGATTATCAAACTTCTTCAGTTTAGGAAAAATGATAAGGGCAAACCTCCTAAATCCTCTAGAAAGGGCAAGAATGAGAAACCCCTCATCAAATGCCATAAATGCAAAGGTTTTGGTTATATGAGGATAGAGTGTCCAAACTACCTCATGAAGGAAAATACCAAGGAGTCAAAAGATAAAGGGTTGGTTGCTTCTTGGAGTGATACTGAGGATGACTCTTCTGATGAGTTTGTGGAGGAATGTCGTCACGTTATGGCTTTTGCTGCCTCAACCGATAAGGTGATTGTGGAGAGTGTTAGTGATAGTGAGGATTCTTCTGATGATGAAGTACCCAAGAAGATTACCCTTCAGAAAGCCTATGATAAGCTATGCACTGAATTCATAAAATCTAAAAAGACTTCTCATCTTTGTAGAAAAGAGCTTAATGAGGTAAAAACTGAAAAAGCTAATCTGTTAGTCAAGTTAGATGAGACTACAAGGTTAATTGAGACTCTTATTGTGGAGAACACCTCATTAGAAGAGAAGGTTAATAAGCTTGAGGTTGAGCTTAGTCAAGGTAGAACTCAAATAGAAAGGATGTCTAGTGCAAAGCTTGATGAGGTATTGAGTGCTCAAAAGCCTAGTTCTGATAAGACTGGCTTAGGATATGCTGTTTCCTCCAGCCCCTCCTCTTCCACGGCTTCTGGATCAAGGATTGTCTTTATGCCACAATCTGAGAAAGGTGATAAAGGTATGAAATCCAAAACTGGTTTATCTAATTCTAAATCCTTTATTAGATCTCATGTTTGTCATCATTGTGGTTTTGCTGGACACATTCGTCCTAATTGTTTTAAGTTGTATCCTCATGAGCAATTATCCAAGCGGTCACAAGTTTCCTCTCAAGGACCTACACCTTTGTTTGGAAAGTTATTAAAAATTTTGAGCTTTTTAACTCAATTTCAGGAGAATCTTAATTCTTCTATGTCCTTTAGTAGACATACTAAGATACGTGTCTTTTTCATCTTCACAGCCAAAGACTCGTGCTGTATGGGTGAAAAATGAGCCTAAGACTTAATTGTCTTTTCTGTTTGTCCTCTGCTTTAATTCTTTCTATCTAAAGTAGGAATGTCTTTGCTTGATTTCTTATCTACTTTTGAAATCACGCTTTCATGCATCTGCACCTCTCTATCATGCCTTCATGCATTTGCATCTTTCTTTCATGCTTTTATGTTGTTTGTCTGTTTTTGTTTGGTTGGTTAGTTTTTTTATTTTATTTTGTTTTCAAAATAAAAATAAAAAAGAAAAAATCATAAAAATACAAAAAACAGTGTATGTTTGTGTACTTTGGTACTTGTGTACCTTGGATAGCTATTGAAACAAAGTTTCTAAACTTTGTATCTTTTGTAACTCAGATGAGCATCTCTTTACATAACTAAGCAAGTGAGCTTTGTGGCTCTTATTTATGATGAGTAAGATTAAGTCATCTCTTGAACTTAACACTCATATCACTCTTTTTAACGAGTAGGACTAGAAAATTCTAAGAAAAAGGCATAAATAACCATCTCACCACTGTTGCTCGCTAATCATAATATGACACCTGTATGCTTCGATATAACAAAATTGCAGTGTCAAAGACGTATGCTTCGGCATAGCAAAAGTATAATGTCTATGCTTAACGTGTTGGGTATTTCTTTTCTCTCTTTCATATGCCTATAAATGATATGCTAAAATAAAAGAAAATAAAAATCAAAAAGATCAAAAATGCTTTAAATATGATTGCAAGCATGTATTCTAGGAGATGTGGGAGTTATAGGATGTACCTTGAAAGTAATAGTCCCCATCAAACAGTTATGATTGTGTGTGAGTTAAAGTTATTTTCTCATATCTCAGATCGTCATAACATGTATATACATATGCAATCTTGCGATGTTTTTCACACACAACACGCAATATTCTTTGCTACTTTTGATACATATGCAGGTACAATGTGATTTGGCCATCACAAGTGTTTACATGTGATAATGTATACTCACTAAACTGTCTTGACTCATTTTTGAAATATAAAATTAGTTAGACTTGTTTAGTATATGTGTGTGTGTGTGTGTGTGTGTGTGTGTTTTGCATATTTCTATTATCTTATCATCCATAGCATCTTGTTTCATTACATTCATGCATTTATATGGATTTCTTTGTGCCCCCTTGATCATCTTTTATCATCCTTATGTTTTTCAGGTGAAGCTTTCTAACTTTTTGTACCCTTTGTCAATCATGACAAAAAGTGGGAGAATTTGTGGAAAATATGTAGTTTCTTTTTGGAAGATTCTACATATTAGGGGGAAAAATACATTCCTCTGTAAGGGGAGATGTGTTTTATCTTGTTAGAAGGAGTGTTTACTTCCTTCTTCTTGTACATTGGGTTTTGTGACCATTTTTACATACATTGTGCTTATCTTTGTTATATGATATGGTGATGTATGTTTCTTTCACCTATCTCTATATATGTTGTTTCTTTTCTTTCTTTATACACATGTTTCTTCACTTGTATGCAATCTATTATTTCTGTTTTACACAAATAAGTCTTGATGAGTTTTGTTTAAAGTGTTTCAGAAATACAGGTTGTCAAAGTCTACTTGCCATAAACTCTATTCTTGCAAAATTTTTCAAGAGTTTGTGTTAGGATAAATTTTATTGTATTCAACAAGTGAATATGAGTTGAGTGATTTATGACTTCTCTCATATGCTCATTTGTTAGTTGTGGTTTTGTCACGAATTGCCAAAGGGGGAGATTGTTAAGAACATATTTTATGTAATTGGCTCATCCTTTGACAAAACTCATTTTACTTATATTTGGGTAGATCTAAGATGTGTTTAATACTTCAAAAAACATGTTGCTCAAGTCTAGTATTAAAGCCATAAAAATTGGACCAAGAAACAAGTGAAGAAAAGGTGTTCATTAAAGCTGGACAAATAGCTCGACACCTGTAAACAGATAGCTCGACAGCTGCTCAATACCTCCCGACAGCTAGCTATCTATCAAGCTTATTAAGCCTTTTCTTATCATAATCTCGATAGCTTCTCGACACCTGGTGGATCGATCAAAATCCTTGACACCTCCTCGACACCTAGCTATCTATCGAGCTTTAAAGCTTAACACCTCCTCGACACCTCCCGATCAATTGAGGTTACGGGAAATTAGAATTTTTAGATCTGATTTATTGGCCAGGCTTTTGTATTTGTGTAGGGGTTCTTTTCTCACAACCCTAGATCTATATAAGACTTATTTTAGAGGCCGTCACATAGGAGAATACAAGGAGAACATATACAAAAGGTGACTAATGCCTTATTCTCTCTGAAAGAAGCTACTGCGTCTTTGTGTCTTAGAGTTTTGTAACCAAATGCTTCTTGATCTTCATTGTTGATGAAGTGAAGAACTTTGCAGCCAACATTCTTCTTCCTCAAGTTGGTGAGTGAGTCACGTACTGGGATTTGTGCAAAGGAGTTAGTCACGTATTAAGATCCATGCAACATCAAAGGGTGGCGTTCATATATTGAAGTGTTTAGAGGTTCTGAAGCGGTAGAAAGTTTCTGCTGTGAGTTTATCTACGGGGATTGTAGAGTCTAGGGACAAAAGTTTTGTACTATATCTGAAACTTCTCTTTACTGTAATGGATTGCTTTTCGGGAAGGTTTTCCCCCAGTTTTTTTACTGTGAAACTGGTTGGTTTCATTGGTTTTCCTGGGTCATCATATATTGTCTTATTATTATTTCCGCTGCATGATTTTGACATGATATTGATGTTTGTTTGTTTTAACAAGTTTTATTCATAATAAATCTAATTAACAACTTGGGTTAAAAACTGGTTAATTCTATCAACTGGGATCTAAATTTCCCAATACACTTGAATGGAAAATTGTTGCAATGGTTCATGTACGTGTGTGTCAAAAGTCGATAGATTTTACTATACCTATAATGCTAACTATTTTTAGATTAAGATGCTTATCGGATTACATTCATGATGGGGTCCAAGAAATTATGGGAATGAAATTTGGAAGCCAAGCGGGTCAATTGGAGTTATATTGGACTCAAATGTCATTTCAAAAGCATCAATGTCATCACAAGTATGATGTCAACTGACTTGTCACCTTAATTCCAACGCTAGTAGTGGTGCCTCCTTCATCTTCAGACTTCCTCAAAATAGATTACTTTGTCATAAGTGAAATGCGAAAACTATTTATTTACTCTCACATAATAGAATCATCAACCCGAAGTAAAAACTATTCCCCAATACTACTCATGAATAAGTACAGTGGTTGTCATCATTATTATTATTATTATTATTGTTATTGTTTTGGCAAAGAAACCCCGTATTATCGAGAAAATTGTCAAGGTAATTTAAGTACAGAGTAAAAATTTACTGACTTTTTGCTTACAAGTCAACAATACCATTGAACCATAAATTTCGTGACAAAAATGATTAGGTTTTAAACTTTACCTTTTGATCTAACCGGCTTTAGACTAATAAGACACTCACTGATAGCATTCAAGGTTGTGTCACGTGTGTTGTCCTCTTAGCATCATCATTAGTACCTGCTACTCTTTTCTTAGAATAAAATTCTCAATCAATATAAAAAAGTGAATACTATCCATTCATAGTTAGGGTCATCATTTGAAATTGAAAACCATTGCTCGATACTTGGCATATGGTATGAAAATGGTACAAAAATATTCTTACCACTTTTGGTGTTATTTTATACTCCACCAATAATATACCAATTGTCTAATTTTGTTTTGTTTTGTTTTTTTTTTTTTTTTGTTTTTTTTTTTGTTTTAAATAGTAGCTTATGGTTGGTGAATTATAAAAATAAATTGTATTGATTTGACTTTCCTTATAAAATAGACAAAGTTTTTTTTTTTTTTTTTTTTTTTTGAGAGCTAATTACAACATGTTGCCAACCCCGCAGCTTGAACCCTTTCCCCTCTAGACCCCCAAGCACTTTGTGCATGGGAAGGTACCAATTCAACTACAAGGCTTTTGGCAAAATAAACAAAGTTAAAAATGAAAAAAAAAATGAAAAAAAAAAAAAGAATAATCAACCACATGGCAAGTTATGATTTGTGGAACATAAAAATTGCCATAGAGGATTTGTGTTCCACTTATCTAACATGCACCCAACTAGATTACATGAAGAAAATGATAAAAAAAATGATAAATTGAAAATACATAGGACTCTAAAAAAATATTTAACTGTTATATCTACATCTTATTGGTTTAAGAGTTGAAACCACTTAGAGGAAGCATAGACTCTCCAATCCTCGCACGAGCTTCTTTCCTTCTCTTATCAAAAAGCTTATGATTATTGCTTAAGTTTTCACTATTATCTTAGTTTTGACTTGTAATGTTGCATCAATTTTATATTTAATTATAGGTAAATATGTGAGTTTCAAAGATTTCTTTGAATAATACTCATTATGTGTATTTTTCTCTTGTATGATATTAAAACTAGTCAACTAATCATGCAGACATACAGCCAAAAGAATCAAAAGGTCAAGATCAATAAAGCCTCAGTTTTTGAAACATTAAATAAGTTAAAAACTAATGAGAATAAAAAAGGGAAGAATCAAATTTGTTCAAACTGAAATTGAAAAAAAAAATCTTAATATGGAAACGTCTGGAACTGTCTCAATAATTTTTGTATAAATTCTTACAAAAATGTTCAATTAACCTTGAAAGCTCGAAAATGTGTTGAAAATACAAGAGATGTTTAAACCCCCAAATTAAAGTTATGGCTCAATTGATTTTACACTAACTTAATACAAAGTGCGGAATAGTGTAAAAGTGAGCAGATAAACAAACAAGCTACTCTAATCTATAATCAAAGCAGCACAACAGTAAAATGGAATGTAAAAGAGTAAGGAAGAAAGATGCAAACACAAGATAACATGCTGATGTGTTATCGAAGAGGAAACCAAAGAACTTGGTGAAAAACCTCTCCGCTGCCCTCAAAGCGAAAATTGATCCACTAGACAATCAGTTGGGATACATGGGTTAGCAAGAGACCCTCCAAGTTTAATCTACCCGATGTACCTAAGCCCTCCAAGCTCCTACTCCAACAAGGCTTCTCGGAACTGTGTCTTGTATAGTTTTCCAAATCCTGCAATACACCCGATTGCATCCACCAAGCCTCACTGACTTCTTTTGGCAAATCCCCAAAGCTTCTCAAATTTCAAAACTCTCTCTACACTCTGAATAGGTGTGGGTTGTGTTTGGGTACAAATTTCCTTTCAAGGTATGACAATGGGAGAGGGATGGAGAAGAGGCTACAATGATTTCTCACTAAGGATAAGTAGCTCTCTCTCTAAAAGATGGGTGTGTGTGTTGTAGAAAACCTATCTAGGGTTTTTCTCTCTGAATAGCCTCTTTTACATTTGTGGGTAATGAGGGTATATATAGTATGGGTGAAGGGTAAAAAAGTCACTCTTAAAAATCCTTTAGGCAAAATGTTTCACGACTACCTCGCAGGAAGGCCGTACTTGCAAGACACTTGAGAAAACGACAGCCTGTCACGATTCTTCAGCTTCCAGTCATGTGCTCCTCACATGCCCTTTCCGTGGGAACTCTTCTCGTGAACTTCTCGAGAGCTAGTCGTGGAATGCACTGATTTTCAATTAAGCTTGA
Organism: Quercus suber; assembly: GCF_002906115.3. Lineage (NCBI taxonomy): Eukaryota > Viridiplantae > Streptophyta > Magnoliopsida > Fagales > Fagaceae > Quercus > Quercus suber. Next base: position 1,670,735 of record NW_027069545.1, read on the forward strand.
GTTTTCACCAACTTAATAATAAACCCAATACAATAAAATCCCACAAAATACAAGGAACAAAATTAAAGCAATTACAACACTTTTTTGTCGTGGAATAAAGTCAACATAGAACATAGTTGTAAATCACAACTTTACAATTTTCCCCTTTGGCTATTCCGTGACAAAACACCCCCTATAACAGACTCTAGACTTAAATGTGAGTTTGGGAACAATGGAAAAACTCACTCACACCTAAATCTAGATACTGTAATGCACTTGGAACATATATACTTGTAACTTGAAACGCTTGCACAAAACGCATTAGACCCTCAAGGTAAATCAAGTGATAAAAGGACAAGTATAATGTAACAAGTAAAATGTGATCGAGTAAACATAATGTGAAACATATGAGCAACTTGATCATACACCAAAACAGTCATATGGAAATAACCACAATGATCATGTAGTAAAGCAAATGATCATCCGAACATGCAACCAATAAAGCACAACAGCATAAGAATATATGCATGTCCAACACTTAAACGCGATACGATGAGAGCAACAAAGCATATCAAAGCACCATAAAACAATGAGAAAACAAGCATAAGGTAAAACAAGGTTTTCTAAAAAAAAAGTCTTCTCCCCATTGGTATAAGCATCTCCCTTATGGTTTTCTCCTCCTATGAATGTGCACAAGATAAAATTTCTCAGCGAAATTTTTCGTGGCTAAGTCTTACTCATGAAACAGTCACGAAATAGTCGCGAAAGTCTCTGTCCAAAGCTGAAAAAACTTTAAAATTAGACCATTTAACTCCTAGTTGAGCCTATACATGAAATAGGTCACGAAAACACCCAAAAAACATGCTTTTATCACACAAAAACACTCTAAAAAACTTTGAAAAACATAGGTGATACAAATCACTTCCAAAAGCAAACAAAAAGAACAAAAATCTTTTTGGTTTGAACCACATATGGTTGAGCACACACACATCACATTTGAACATGTACAAACACACAAATGAAATAAACATTCATTGAACATTAAACTTGTGTGTTGTGTGTTGTGTGTGTGAATCAAGTGCGGAAAAGTCCTTAGAACAGAGTGAAGCTTCAATGATCAATTCAATCAAGTCATACACAAACGGGTACTAAGTCAAGTGGTATATCTTAATTATAGAAATGAACATATATGACCCCTCACAATACACCCAATTGCATCCACCAAGCCTCACCGGCTTCTTTTGGCAAATCTTCAAAGCCCTCCAAGCTGCTACTCCAACAAGGCTTCTCGGAACTATTTCTTGTCTAGCTCTCCGAATCCCGCAATACGCCTGATTATATCCACTAAGCCTCACTGGCTTCTTTTGGCAAATTTCCAAAGCTTCCTAAGCTCCAAAACACTCTCTACACTCTGAATAGGTGTGGGTTGTGTTTGGGTACAAATCTCCTTTCAAGGTATGAAAATGGGAGAGGGATGGAGAAGATGCTACAATAATTTCTCACTAAGGTTGAGTAGCTCTCTCTCTCTAAAAGATGGGTGTGTGTGTGTTGTAGAAAACCTATCTAGGGTTTTTCTCTCTCAGTGGCATCTTTTACATTTGTGGGTAATGAGGATATATATAGTATGGGTGAAGGGTAAGGAAATCACTCTTTAAAATCCTCCAGGCAGAATATTTCGCGACTACCTCGCAGGAAGGCCTTACCCGCGAGACATTCGCAAAAACGACAGCCTGGCACGATTCTTCAGCTTCCAGTCATGTGCTCTTCACCAACTTAATACTAAACCCAATACAATAAAATCCTACAAAATACAAAGAACAAAATTAAAGCAATTACAACACTTTTTTGTCATGGAATAAAACCAACATAGAACATAGTTGTAAATCACAACTTTACAGACCTGATCCTTACTGCTACAGAAAGAAGATTTGAAAATTTAAAACTCTGTAGTTTATCACAAAGTCATAAAAAATGGTTTTGGAGGCCAAATGTATACTGGAATTTGCAAGGATTTGATAGTTTTTGTAGCTAAATTCGAGGACAGCTTGGCCTCCTTAGAACAAAGAGGGGAAGAGGAATGAGAGAGTAAAGAGAATAAGAACCAAAAAAATCTTCTATTATGTGTTTTCATCCATATTCCCAGATCTTATACAATTGAGTAACTAACTAGCATAACCTCTCACTAATTGCCATAACTGTCAAAACCATCTTACTAGCACAACTACATAACTACCTTGTATAGCTGGCCAATCCTACTCATTATCCTAGTTAACTAACTCAAGTACAATAGCTAACTAACTCAAGTACAAGACAAGCACAATGCAGCCTCATGAACTCACAAATATATAATGCTGGTGCAATACACCTAATGCCCTTAATGCCATAACAGCAATCAATGGCACAACAGCGATGCACATACCACAGTAGCCAACACCTCAACACTCAGCACCAAACCAACACAGAATCCTAATAGAATCTGATAGTGAAAAAAACTATAAAAATTAAGGGATTCACATTTGTGGAATTTCCTTCTTTCTTTGGAGGAGGCTTAAGTTATAGAGGAGGAAAAACCCTAAAACATTTTTTGTTTTTTGTTTTACTTCTTTTATATTTTTAGCATTGTTTTTATAGATTTCTTTTGCACAAGAGGCTAAATTACTAGCTAGGGTTAGAGGTGAAACCAAATATTTTTAGCACGTGTTCTTAGGATTATCTATGTGCTTTTCATAGATTGATGATTTAATTTTGAAATTTTTTTACTATTTGGAATCATTGCATGTTAACAAGTTTTTAAGCTTTAATATTATTTTCTTATATATCGAATGCTTGAACTCCTTGATTTGATATGATTTGAGAATATATTGAATACTTAATCTCCCCTTTAACATGTCAATTGAATTATTTGCTCAATCACTCATATTCAATCTATTTTACATGTTATTGGTGTAATTTTTTTTTTCTTCCAATTAGGCGAGTTGGCTCTCTACCCTAACTAAGTAAAATATAATTCAAGTTCATACGATAAAATATTAGGTAGATCTTTGAATCCTAAATGTTTTTCACCATTAATTTCTCTCAAATTAATTTTTCTATTTTCTATTGTAGTTTCAATATTATCTTGCTCAATCTTTGGGTGGAAAAGAAAAAACAAACAACTATTTTTATTTTCTAGTTAATAATAGAGGCTTTTATATTAGTGTCAATCATTCCTTGTGGATTGATCTCTGACTCATTGAGATGTTATTACTTGTGAAAATTTTGCACTCTGGTTTGCATTATTTTAATCATAACAAGTTTTTGGCGCCATTGCTGGGGAATGCATCTTGAACAATGTGCTTTAATTTCTCTAATTTGCAGTGGCTTGCTAGATTTTGGTTTAGATTAGTTGTTTTTTATTTTTTTAATTCTTAGGTACTCATTCACGTCAAGGACTACAATTTGGGAAGGTTTTTCAATTTTGTAGAACACGTATTAAACACATCAACAAAACTTTAAGGCAATTTGTTCTAATTTGCCTGAAGTTACTAATTTAATTGTGCATATAAGTTTGGCAACATAACCATACAAAACGTCTTTGTAGAATATAATTGGTGCAATTTATTGTTGAGTTACCTGGCCCTCATACAAAACTTTTTGATAATTTTTCAGCCATGGTTTATGATAAGAATATCAGAGGGGATAATGAGTACCATAATGACCCACCTATCTAATCCCTTTTGTGCCTGGAGCGACCCTGCCAAACTTGCCTCACTATAGGATGAACCCCACAAAGCATGTAGACTTGCAAAGGCAAGTATAAGAACTACTTCGAAAGGGATTTGTTCATGAAAGTATGAGTTCGTGTGTAGTCCTTGCACTCTTGACTCCAAAAAAAAAAAAAAAATGAAACTTGGAGGATGTGTGTTGATAGTCGTGCCTTCAACAAGGTCACTGTGAAATAACATTTCCCTATCCCTTGGTTGGATGACTTGTTGGATATAATGATTGGAGCAACAATCTTCTCAAAGATAGACTTGAAAAGTGGATATCATCAAATTAGGGTTTATCTTGGCGATGAGTGGAAAACTGCATTTAAAATGAAAGATGGTTTATATGAATGGATGGTTATGCCTTTTGGATTGTCCAATGCTCCTAGTACCTTTATTAGCGTGATGACACAAGTGCTCAAGCCTTTTATAGGCAAATTCTTGGCTGTGTACTTTGACGACATCCTTATTTATTGCAAATCTAGGGAGTAACACTTAGATGACCTAACTCAAGTTAGAATTACCCTTAAGAAGGAGAGTTTATATGACAACCTCAAGAAGTGCTATTTCTTAACCGATAAAGTTATTTTCCTAGGTTTCATAGTCTCCTTAGAGGTAGTGTCCACCAACCCCTAAAAGGTTCAAGTGATTGTGGATTGGCCCAAGCCTAAAAATATCCATGACATTTGAAGCTTCCATGGGCTCACTTCCTTTTATCCTTGATTCATTAAAGGATTTGGTACCATATGTCCCCCATCACTAACTGCATGAAACAAGGGGGGATTAATTGGAAGAAAGCTGCTGCTAAGGCTTTCAATGAAGTAAAGTGTTAGGTTCTAAAGATTTAGGATTTTATGTATTTAGAACTCTAATGTGTAATGTTGGCAAACCATGATCAAAACAATATGTTTAGTCTTGTTTAGGCTTGCTCAAAGTATGTTTATTTGTAAAACTAGAATCGAGTGATTGCAGATTTATTGGACTAAATCTGTAAGGCTTGATCGATCGAAAATTAGACTCGATCGATCGAACCACGTACAGATTTATTTTTCTGTAGAGTTCCAGTTCAGCTCAAACTCTATTTAAACGTCTTGGGGTTCAAGTAAAACACTCCTATATATAAGGAAAACCCTAGAATGTTTTTGGGATTTTTGAGTGAGAGAAGAGTTGCTCCAGTTGTATTGTTGCTCATACATTGCTGTTTTGTGTAAATCTCTTGTGAGATCTAGAGGAGCTTTCCTTTACACAAAGCTTAGGGTTTTCAAGTTAGAGATAGTATCAACATCTTGATGATCAACTTGGTTGCTACCATTGAAGCTTAAAGAATATCAAGCGTGGGTGCTTGTAGCTAATTGAAGAATTGAAGAAAGAAGGAGTCCGTGGATTCGGAGCTTGCACATGGTCGTGTCAGTAAGTTCTACTGGTGGGTAGCATTAGGAAGTCAAGCGGGGAGCTTGTAGTCCTTCTGTATGAACTGTTAGGATTGGTGCCCTTAAATCCTATTGTAAGATGCTATGTATAATATTAAGTGTGACATTGTGTTTGACATTATGTATGACTTAATATTATGTTTAATAAATTTGTTTTATTATTATCTGAAATAATGGTAACATGAATATTCAGACATTATCATATAGTCCATGAGATGCATAGTATGTGATTTATGTGAAGAGTCACAGAAGATATAAATCACAAGTTCTTTGTAAACTCAGAATTATAGTTCGTAGTCGGTGATGAAATTGGGCATTTCATCTGCGAAG
>NW_027069545.1:1683404-1694407 GCF_002906115.3 Quercus suber
CAAAAGCTATAACCAAACTAACCTAATTTAAAATAAGAATAATAATAAATAGCAATACCAGCCTTTTTCTGTAACACAATCAATCAAAATGCACAAACATAAGCAAATATAATATAAATTCAAATGATCATAAACCTTAATTTAAATTAGAATATTTGAATGAAATGTTGAAAGTTGTATTTATTGATAGAGCAGTGCTTGTTCGTTTGGCTAATTTTACACTAATTTTTCTTTATATAGTGAAAGACCAATTCCTAAATTCAAAACACAGAATCTGCTTAAACCTCTCCTTCACATTTCACTATTGTTTAATCTTCTGTTTGGCAGCCGAGAAAAAAAAAACTAAGTAGAAAATGAAAGAAACGGATTAAACAGTTCTAGGTTTTCATTGATTCGAGGCATTTGCTTCGTCCACATGAAGATCACAGTGAGCGGGACTCAAAATTCAAAGACAAAACCAAACAAATTTTGACGGCGATCAAGAACAACAACAACAACAACAACAAAATTGTACACAACGAATCCAAAGAGAGAAGCGATTGGAATTATACCAGTAGAAGAGTGAGGACGACGAGGAATTGAAGACGGAACGATTTGACGAAGAACGCAGACGCAGTAGATCTACTACTACTACGTTCAGATTCCATTTTCTTCTTCGTCTGTGATTCTACGATTCTCACAGAGATTTGGCTATTTTATGATATATCTGAAAGAAATGAAATTTCATCGAAGGGACTGAGTTCGAGGGACTGAGCTGAGAGAAATATTGGTCTTTTTCTCTTTCTTCTTTTTTTTTTTCCTAATTTTTTAGAAAGAGAAATAAAACTGATGGAAGTAAAAAGGAAAACAAAGAGGAAAATATTTTTGGGGCTCTTGGGTTTGGGAGTCAACACGTCATATGTGCTGACATGTCACAAAATTGTTCGTTAGGCACACCATTGCCGAATTGCCCCTCAACAAATTTCAAATTTCACATACAAGAGCATCAATTTTTTTTTTCCAGTTTTTTTTTTCAAATAATCTAATTTTTAGAAATAAGTTTTTTTTATAGCTTTTCTAACTTCTTTAACATAATTAAAAATTACCAAAAATTATATGTTTAGATAAACACTACACAAATAAACTATGTATTTAAAAAAATGATAAATATAGGGGGACAACTAATTTTAAACCAAATTTCACAATATACTAAAATGGATGATCGTTGATTACATGAACCGAATACTTTTTGTCAATCACTTGTAGTCAACCAAATTAGAAAGGTGTGAAATTGGGTATAAAAATGAGTGTGTTTGTATCATTGTTTGATTTAAGAAATTAAAATATACACAAGAACACAATCATGATATATACACTATAAATTTTACAACTTTTCTTATAATTTCTTGAGGTGACAAATGATGATTAGTGTTACATCACTTTCACATGGAACCAACATTGACATTAGTTTTATTCTACACTAATCGCAATATATCATCTAGACAGTTATGAAATTTGCTGTGATTTTAGACTTATTAATCCCAAAAATGACAACGCACCCTTAAATGAGAAAAAAAAATACATCCTGAAAATGTCTTAAAAAATATCACAAGATCTATGGAGGGTATGATATTGTACTAAACCTAAAAGGCCTTAAGGTTATTAATTATATTTATACGTCTTAGTAAATCTAATATCTTAAATCTAATGGGACAAGATTTACCTCCAAACTAGTTTGAAAAAAATTTCCTCCAATCCATTAACTAGTGATTTATAAAATTATTTACGTATAATATTTAAAAAAGTCATATGACTTATTCAAAATGTCATTTGAACTCCAAGAGGTTGGCTAAATGATTCCTAAACCCTCATGATATCCATGAGATATTGGGTTCGAAATCTCTTGTCAACATCTTAAGAGCCACCCTTAAAGGATTTCTCTATGTAATAACCTAGTGTGTGTGGAATAAAGGGACTGTATACAACTAAGAGAATAGTCAGATACTCGTAGAGGTTTGAATACTCTCGTTTGTCAAAAAAAAAAAAAACCGTATACATAAATAGTCCTTTTAATCACCATATAGTGGATTGAAGGAAAATCCCTTCAAATCAAATTTTGAGGTAAACTTTTTTTTAGTCCAATATTTTATAAATCAAAATGCTAAATTTGCAAGCTTTGTTGGAGAGTTCTTGAGTTTCTTACCCTCAAAAACAACATGCAATTTTGCTTTTAAAGGGTTACCCTTAATTTCGATCAACTCCATAAAACTGAACCGAACCGTCAATGGTAGAGCAAACTTTGGCTTCTTTCCCTACATCCATGTCATAGATAATTCTCATTACAAATTTTGCAACGAGACCATACGGAGATAGTGGCATGGATCCCTAGTAAGTACTGATGGTGCAAGAAAATCACCAAGTCAATCATTCGTCCATTTGGTCGTCCATAGCAATGTGCAGAGTAGAAAAGAAACAGTTGATACGTTCGTCCTCTACCATTTTTCTTCTTCCTCCATTCACTCGTCCAGTGAAGGACGAGTAGGCAGTGAACCTCGTCCATCCTTAATGGACGAGTTAGGTTCACTTGGGAGTTACACTCACCACACCCTCAACCAAGAGTCATGTTAAAAAGACATATTGCTTGAAGTTCAACACAGGTCCCGAAGAGATGACCCTTATGACGGTTAAGGAGGTTACCTTATGAATCCTCCAAACTCTACGACGATTAGGAGAAATAACGGATTCCTACCGCTGTATAAAGGTCTTTCTGCACAGAGGTAAAGGGACTTTTTTCTTTTTCAGAAAAATTTGAGATAAGAAGTTAAGGAAGTCGTGAGGGCTCTTTTTTCTTCAATCTACTAACTTTACCATCAGAGAATTAAAGGCCGGCTTCCACCGGTCTTCTCTGACTTTCTTTGGTTTTCCAGGATTCATTACTCAAGATCAAGTGCATCCGGAGATTTTTCAGCCCACTAATCTTATAGGACTTATCAGTTGGCGCCGTCTATGGGAAACGAGAAACTTGAAACGTAAAAAATCTGTTGTGGTTAGGACTTAATTTATTAAGTTCTATAGTTTCTTTCTCCAATCAAGGGTTGAAATGGTTCGGACAAGATCTAGAGCAACGAGTCCAGACCCTCAACATAGCAGGGACGCATCTAACAACCCTCACCGCGATCGTCAGTCAACACCCACCATGCAACCACCCTCATTTCAACATATGCAATCCATGGCTGCTGCTATGGCAGAATTAACTCGTCAAAACCAAGAGTTGGTTAGGCAACTTGAGTTAAGAAGGCAGCCTCATGAACGGAATGCTGGAGAACGAGCCCAGAGTCAAGAGGAGGAAAGGAATGTTGAGACTGACAATCAATCAAGAGGTACTGTTTCACGGAGGGTACCTCACTTAGAAAGGGAAATGGATCAAATGAGAAGGGTCATGGACGAGATGAGGGAAAACATGAGGAAAACAAACCCTGTGGAAGACTTGGTTCACAGGACTGATTACCCCTTTGTGGCGTCCGTCAATGCTCATCATTTGCCACATAAGTTCAAGATGCCTCCTTTAGATTCGTATGACGGAACGAGAGATCCTTTTGACCATATTGCCACCTTTAAAAATACTATGCATCTTCAAGGAGTTCTAGACGAAATAATGTGTAGAGTTTTTCCTACTATCTTAAAAGGACCAGCACGAGTGTGGTTCAGCAAAATACCTCCTAACACAGTGGCGTCCTTTGAGGAGCTGAGCAAGTTGTTCGTCAACAATTTCATTGTAGGGTAGAGGCACAAACGTTCTTCGTCCAGTTTGCTAACCATAGAGCAAGGTGAGAATGAGAGCTTGCAGTCCTTCATCACGCGTTTCAATAGGGATGCCTTAGCGGTGGACGAGGTAGATGATAAACTCCTCTTGGCAGCATTTTATAACAGCGTTCATTCTGATCTATTTATCCATAAGTTATATGAGCAGGCCCCTCAAACTATGGCTGAGCTAGTTCATTCAGCCCAGAACTTTATGAATGCAGAGGATGCTATCATAGCCAAAAAGAGGAAGAGAGTTGAGAAGGTTGAAGCCAACCCACCGCGCCAGTCAGCACAAGGTCCTCGTCCCAAGAAGGGACGGACGGAAGATAAGAGGGATCGAGAAAAGAAAGCAGGCCCTTCAGCACGAAATTAACAGTATACTCCCTTGAACATGCCACTTGAGCAAGTTCTTATGCAAATTAAAGACGAGCCTTCTTTGAAGTGGCCGGAAAAGATGAATGGGGAGCCCAACAAACGCAATCGCAACAAGTATTGTCGTTTCCATAGGGATCATGGGCATAATATAGATGAATGTTTTAATTTGAAACAGCAAATTGAAAACCTCATCAGGCAAGGAAAGTTGAGGAATTTCCTTGGACGAGACCATAAGGACGAGAAATTGAAAGCAAAGGTAGAGGAGACATCACGACCACCGCTTGGAGAAATAAGGATCATCCTAGGGGGAAGTCCTACAGGACAGTCGTCCAAATCGAAGAAGGCATATTTGAAAGCAGTACAGAACGTTCAACTCTCTAGACGATTACCAGGTGAGAGAACTACAGATGAGCAGACGATTACCTTCACGGACGAGGATGCAGAGAGAATCCACCAACCCCATGACGACATTATAGTCATCACTCTCCTTATTGCTGATTACAAGACCAGAAGGGTGTTGGTGGACAATGGAAGCTCGGCTGATATTTTGTATTATCCAGCTTTTCAACAAATGAGGTTAGGACGAGATCGACTGCGACAAGCAAGCTCCCCTCTAGTGGGGTTTGGTGGAATGAAGATACAACCTGTGGGCAGCATTTTGTTACCGATGACAGTGGGGGCATATCCGCAGCAAGTTACCAAGGAGATGAACTTCCTTGTGGTTGATTGTTCGTCCTCTTACAATGCTATAATTGGGAGGCCAACTCTAAATAGGTGGAAAGCCATAACATCTACCTACCACCTGTCAGTCAAATTTTCGACGGAGCATGGGATAGGCCAAGTACAGGGAGACCAACTAACGGCAAGAGAGTGTTACCTAGCCATGCTGGCTGCGGACGAGCAAATTCAAACAATGACTATTGAAGAAAAGAGAGTTACGGCAGAACCTGTTGAAGCGTTGGAAGATGTTCCTTTAGATGATAATAACCCAGAGAGGTGTACCAGGATTGTGGCGAATTTGGAAGCAAAAATCAAGAAGGATCTCGTTTGTTTGTTGAGAAGAAATAGTGATGTGTTTGTATGGAGTCACGAAGATATGTCGGGCATAGATCCCAGTGTCATTACCCACCGTCTGAGTGTATGCCCTTCCTTCAAGCCAGTGCGACAAAAGAAGAGGGTGTTTGCCCCAAAGAGAGACAATGATGTTAAGGAGGAAGTTCAGAAGCTGATTATGGCGAAATTCATTCGAGAGGTATACTATCCTGAGTGGTTGGCCAACGTAGTTATGGTCAAAAAGGCGAATGGCAAATGGAGAATGTGCGTTGATTTCACTAACCTAAACAAGGCTTGCCCAAAGGATAGTTACCCGTTGCCACGCATCGATCAGTTGGTAGATTCTACTGCGGGCCACAAATTACTCAGTTTCTTGGACGCTTTCTCTGGGTACAATCAGATTCGGATGGACGAAGCAGACCAAGAGAAGACATCATTTGTCACCAGTCAAGGATTATTTTGTTATGAAGTGATGCCTTTCGGTTTGAAAAATGCTGGAGCAACGTACCAACGGTTGGTCAATCATATGTTTCGTCCACAGATCGGGCGGAATATGGAAGTTTATATAGACGACATGTTGGTAAAAACTCAGGACGAAGACAAGCATCTTGACGACTTGCAGGAAACATTCAATACATTGAGGCATTATCACATGAAGTTAAACCCTAGCAAATGTGCTTTTGGTGTGTCATCAGGAAAATTCCTGGGGTTTATGGTCTCTTACAGAGGAATTGAAGTAAACCTTGATAAAATCCAAGCAATATTGAATATGAAGCCTCCGAGCAGCGTTAAAGAAGTCCAATCACTTACCGGACGAGTCGCCGCACTCAATAGATTTGTTTCCAAAGCAACTGACAAGTGCCTGCCATTTTTTAAGGTTCTTAAAAAAGCATTTGAATGGACTGATGAGTGTCAGAAAGCATTTGAAGATTTGAAGACATACCTCACCAAGGCCCCTTTGTTAAGCCCGTCCGTGCAAGGGGAAGAGTTGTATTTATATCCGGCAGTCACCCCACACGCTGTGAGTTCAGCATTAATAAAGGAGGAAGACAAGGTACAAAGGCCTATGTACTATACCAACAGAGCACTGAGGGGAGCAGAAGGACGATATCCATTGATGGAGAAAATGGCTTTTGCGTTGATAACAGCCTCCAGAAAGCTAAGTCATTACTTTCAAGCTCACGTTATTAATGTCATGACAGATCACCCACTCAAGAAAGCAATGAACAAACTAGAGGCTGCAGGACGTCTGATCCAATGGGCCGTCGAGCTCAGTGAGTTTGACATAAAGTATCAACCGAGGCATGCCATAAAAGCTCAAGCTCTGGCAGATTTCATTGCAGAGTTTACTTTGGATTGTGACGAGGTGGGTGAGAAGGAAAGCATTAAGTGGGTAGTTTATGTGGATGGCTCGTCTACGCAATATGCAGGAGGAGTAGGCGTGGTGTTACAATCTCCAGAGGGAGACAAATTAAAACACAAGGTTCGTTTGCAGTACCAGACAACTAATAATGAAGCTGAGTATGAAGCTCTCCTCAAAGGGATAGAATTAGCCAAGTCCGTTGAAGCAGAGTCACTCATCGTCCTGGGAGATTCTCAGCTAATCATAGGCCAAGTGAATGGCGTATTTGAAGCCAAGGAAGAGCGGATAAGGAAGTATCTAAACAGAGTGATGCATCTTGTTAAAAAGTTTGAGGAAGTGAACTTTATTCAGATCCCAAGGGAAGAAAACATGGAAGCTGATGCTTTGGCGAAAGAAGCCTCAGCAAGTGAAGCCGTAGACGAGATAGATGAAATTCAATATATGCCAAGTATAAACATTCCAGAAGTACAGCAGGTAGAAGGCAGGACGAGTTGGATGACTCCAATTGTGTCATACCTGAAAGACGGACAACTCCCAGAAGAGAAGGACGAAGCAAGGAAGCTAAGGGTAAGGGCAGCCAGGTACATTATTATGGACGAGATTCTTTATAAAAGAGGTTTTTCCCAGCCTTATCTAAGGTGTTTGGCACCGGACGAAGCAAACTACATAATAAGGGAAATCCACGAAGGAGCATGTGGCAATCACTCAGGGGCTAGATCACTCGTCCACAAAATCGTCCGTGCAAGGTATTATTGGCCTAGCATGCAAGCCGACGCTAAGGCCTACGTCAAGGTCTGCGACCAATGCCAAAGGTTCAACAACGTCCCCAGGCAACCATCAGAGTATTTAACTCCAATGATGGCCCCCTGGCCCTTTGCACAATGGGGGCTAGACATTCTGGGTCCATTCCCACTAGTGTGAGACAAATAAAGTTCCTTGTGGTTGGTATTGATTATTTTACCAAGTGGGTAGAGGCGGAACCCTTAGCTAACATTACGCAACAGAATGTCAAAAACTTCGTGTGGAAGAACATTGTGTGCAGACTTGGAGTACCCAGGGTGCTGATATCGGACAATGGACGACAATTTGATAATGCACTTTTTAGAGATTTTTGCCTACATTTTAGAATTCAAAATCACTACTCCTCACCAGCCCACCCACAAGCTAACGGCCAAGCAGAGGTTACAAACCGATCCTTGCTAAAGTTGATCAAGACTCGGCTTGAGGGGGCTAAGGGAGTATGGCCAGATGAGCTACCAGGTGTTTTATGGGCATATAGGACGACTGCGAGAACTCCTACAGGGGAGACTCCTTTCAAGCTAGCCTATGGAGCAGAAGCGGTCGTACTTGCAGAAGTGCATATGGCTAATCATAGAGTGGCGGCGTATCAAGACAGAGATAATAAGGAGCAACTCCGTTTGAACCTTGATCTCATAGATGAGGTAAGGATGGACGCTGAACAAAGGATGGCAAGGTACAAAAACCTTATGGCTAGGCAGTATGATGCAATGGTGAAGCCAAGGCGTTTCAGCGTAGGAGACCTCGTTCTGAAGAGGGTTTCCGTAGCAACAAAGAACCCAGCTCACGGGAAGTTGGGACCAAATTGGGAAGGCCCCTACAGAGTCGTCAACTGCAAAAGACAAGGATCCTATTACTTGGAAGCACTTGATGGGAGGAAGTTAGAGCATCCTTGGAATGTGGAGCACTTGAGGAAGTACTATTAATAAAACGCAAGCTCAGATGCACATGACTTCGGACGAGTCTGGAGACTACATAAAAAACTGTTCTACATAAAAGACTGTTTATTTAATTTGTCTTATTATTGTGTTAAGGACAAGTTTATGGTTTGATTTGTGTTTGGTTTTCTTTTAAGGCAGGCGTTAGTTTCTTAAAACATGCCTCGTCTATGGACAATGTATTGTGAACAATATTTGTGGAATGTACATAATGTTGTGTAACCATGATTTAAGCACTGCTTTTTGTTCATGATAACTTGAAAACAGCTGAAAAGCTCAAAACGAGAAAATTCTCTGGACGCAGAGATGTAATCTCAAGTTTTCCTTCTAAGGATGAAATAAAGCACTCTTGTCCAAAGCTAAGGACGAGATAGAGCTGGCACATCAAATCACAAGCAAAACCAGGGCATGCTCGTCCATAAAATGAGGGAGGATAGAAAATAAACAACCTAATCATACCATGGACGAGGGACAACATGGGCGTTTTGAACTTGTATAAATCGCCTACTTCAAAGAAGAGGGTATCTCATGGACAAGTTGATAGCACAGGCAAGTCTAAGGACGAGTAGTGCCTATTCACTTAAAACCATTTCAAGTGAAGTTTTTGTTATCATTTTACATGGATAAATTACAAGTGAGAACTCCAATAAAAATGGTTTGAGTTTGTGTATGAAATATAGACGAGTAAAACAAATCAAGTATAGAATATAAACACTCGTCCATAAAGCAAACAGTACACGTTTAATTGTTTTTCAAGGGCTGACTAGAAACGTCCTAAACACCTTTTTAACTGTTTTGTCAAGATTCGTCCTTAAACGTGGACGAATTAAATGTACTTGAGTTACATATATTTTCTTTAAAAAAAAAAACAACAAAAACAAACAAATAACTAAGTCATCAACATATTTTCTAAGTTGAGGCATCCGGATTGGGGTCGTCCTGAAGTTGAGTTGTGGCATCGTCCTCAATGTTGGCGTCCTCAGAGTCAAGACCAAGGAGAGAGCTAGTGGTGGCAGGGTTTAGATTCAACACGATAGAGCTGAAGTCCACATCAGGGAATTTCTCAGTAGCGTCCATCCTGAAGTCCTCAAACCCTGCTGCGTAGTTGGTGTCCAAAGCATCTGTATATTGCTTGGAAGCTTTAAACTCAGCCACTGCATCTTCCTTAGCCTTGGAAAGGAGAATGCTTTGCTCGTCGATCTTCTTTTGCAAGTCTTCAAGACGAGCATCTTTCTCTACAGCATTAACCTTCAACTCCTCAACCAAAGCTTTAAGATCCTTCACCTCCTCCATCGTCTTGGCAGCCACCTCAGCCCATTGCCTAGCATCCTCTTTTACCTCCTGTATCCTCGTCTCCAATAAAATCCTCGTCTTGTCCAACCCAGTGGCCTGTCTGAACGCAGCTATGAACTTAGACATGCCCTGGAAGAAGTCAACAACAAAACAGGTTTAGATTAAACAAAAAGAAAAAGAAGAAAAATGTATATTTAGTCAAGACGAGGGAGAAGTTTTACCTTGAAGAGGTCATGAACACCAGAGTGTTCAAAGTCCTTCAAGGACATGTCATAGCAGACGTTAATGTCCTCGTCCGTCACAGCACTTTTAAAACTCTCCCAGGCCAAGTCTTCATTTTCAATGATGTTAGAGAAGGCCCTCAGGGATGGTCGAGACGAGGAGGGCGCAGTTTTGGACGGAGGGGTCTTAGACGGAGTAGACTCCACAGGAGTGGATGAGTCAACCTCATAAACTTTAGCAGGTTGCTGAGAAGACCGGGTGGGCTTGATCACCTGGGACGATCCATGCTTAACCTTTTTACTTCACCTGCTGGGGAAGTTCTCCAGGTCCAAGTTTTTGGAGATAGTTTTCCTTTTTTCCCCAGCAGTGGGACGAGCCTGGAGTTCAAACTTAGGACGTTTCCCTTCTACACCTACTTCCTTCCCCTTGTTACCTCTCATGGTTGCCATTCCTGTAAAGGGACGAAGAGGATTTACTTAGAAAAATGAAGATAAAAAATCTAAGGAATGCAAAAGAATTTACTTAATTCTTCTCACTGTGATCTCGTGTGCAAGAGCAATATCAGAAGGGTTAGGACCTAAACCCCACTTAGCTAGTCGTCTAAGGGTGACCAAAGAGTGGAAATCCCTGTCTACGTGTAGACGAGCCCTGTGGACGTGGTCACGGTGTAACTTGCTCAAAGTAGGTCGTCCAACAGCTGTAATAGAATAACCAAGATTAAATGAGTTAATAAGTAAAAAGCAAGTGAAAAGAAGGGGAAAGCTAAGGGACTTACCCTCAGGACGAAGGTTCCCTAGGTCCCCACTGAAACGACCAAAAGAATCCCGGCCAACGTCTATAGGATTTCCAACCCAGAATCCAGAGACGAAGAAAAACTTCGTCTTCCATTTTCTGTCAGACGAGGCCAGGGATTTCACCAATCTACAGTCTTTACTCCTGGCTGTGAATTGATAAAAGCCAGGAGATTGATGAATCTCTGAAGGTTTATAGCAATAGAGGAACTCGTCCACAGTAATAGGACGATCCCCTCCAAACACTTCCCTCCACAAAATTTGCATAGAGACGATTAACCTCCATGCATTTGGGTTGAACTGACACACCCCTAAACCTAACCTAAATAGCAGTTCTCTGGTAAAAGAATTTAAAGGAAATCTAAGACCTCCAAGAAGGTAGGCCTC
>NW_027069545.1:1702760-1722760 GCF_002906115.3 Quercus suber
GAAAAAAAAAAAAAAAAAAAAAAAAAAGAACTCACTAGGTGAAGAGAAAGCTGGAGTTGGAGTAGGCTGGATAAAAACTTATGCTTCAAAAAGACAAAAAATAAATCCTGCATAACAATTCTCTAATAGCCATATTGAACCCATTGGGTTTCTTACTCTCTGACTTTTGGTATAATGATGCTTCCCTATTCCCTTGTAGAAGAATTCTCACTTTCGGCTAATAATACTGCAAAATGTATCACCATCTTTCCATCTCACCAATGTTCACATGAATCTACAGGTTTGTTGCAGTTGGAAATCAACACTTCTTGGAAACCTACAATGTAAGCTTTCTCAAAACAACCTTCCTTGCTCTGCAGAATGTCCAAATTGCCCTGATAAAAGCTGGTCTTAGTGGCACAGTAATGGTTACAGTCCCCCTTAATGATGATATGTATGAGAGCTCAACTGGCCTGCCTTCTGGTGGTGACTTCCGAGCCGACATACGTGACCAAATGCTTGCCATTGTCAAGTTCTTGATTCACAATAATGGGGTCATTGCCGTGAACATCAATCCATTTATAAGTCTCTACACTGATCCAAACTTCCCTATTGAGTATGTCTTCTTTGATGAAAAGGCAACACCTATACACGATGGTGGGAAGACCTATTACAATATGTTCGATGCAAACTATGACACTCTTGTGTGGGCACTAAACAGGAATGGTTTTGGAAATTTGCCAATCACAGTTGGAGAAATTGGTTGGCCAACTGGTGGGGATCAAAATGCTAATATAGAGTATGCTAAGCGGTTCAACCAAGGTTTTTTGACCCATATATTGGGCGGGAACGGGACCCCGATGAGACCTGGGATGATTGATGCGTACTTGTATAGTTTGATTGATGAGGATGCTAAGAGCATTGATCCAGGAAGTTTTGAACGCCACTGGGGGATGTTTAATTGTGATGGGTCAGCAAAATACCAGCTTAATGTGAAATTCGTGGACCGCAAGAGGTGTGTGATGAAGCCATCAGCTAAACTTGATGACCCACATGCGGCACCAAGTGTGGGATATGACTGTGGACTTGCTGTTAGCACTGGCCACGGTTAAGGTTCTTCCTAAATAGAGGATTGGGTTAAGTATGTTTTTTTTGCTTATACTTCTATCTGTCTGTCTCTATGTCTACGTATAAATCAAAACAATACTATTTTGGACAATATTTATGTGTGTTACTGTTTTTATATATTTATAAGATATCAAATATATATAGATATATGTCAATCGTTTGGTTTTTGTTGGAGTTTTAAAACTTAAACCGAAGAGTGAATCGACCTACATTAGTTTTGGCTAATCGGGAACTGCCAGAAGTAGGTTGAATCGACCGGTTTGGCTTGACTTTGGTTGTTGGAATCTGAATAGCCCTAACACGCCATCACTAAGGGTGGAGTATTAATTTGCAATTTCTTAATAGTCATGCCATTTGAATTTTACTTAAGTAGGGTGGAGTATTAATTTGCAATTTCTTAATAGTCATGCCATTTGAATTTTACTTAAGTAGGGTATAATATTTAAGCAATGTTAGGGAAAAAAATTTCACAGGCTTTTGCCCTAATTATGACAATATCAACGATGAACCAATATGAAAGTGATGTTATTTTACAATGTGTTTTGGAAGTTTAGAGGGATGGGAGAGTAAAGGGTTATCGATTTTCATTGTTTAAATGTTTTAAAAATTAGGTAGTAGTAGTAGAAAATATATTGATGTCCTTTTTTTGGACGCTTTAAAAATTATAATGGGATTATGAGAATGAAAGGAAATAACAAGTCATCATATGATTATAAAAAAATAAAAATAAATAAATAAAAGAAGAAGAAGAAGAAGAAGAAGACATCATATACATTTACAATTAAACCAATTTTTTGTTCAATTTAAAGAAATAGATATAAATGACATCACAAGAAAAAGCTTGTCAATCTATTTTTTTTTAATATAATTTGAATCCCACTACCTAGAATTTAGGGTAAGTTACACTTTACTTCCTAAAATTATACTATGGAACCTTAAACTATAAACTGTGTTTATCTTTGCACCCCACTGTTAATTGGGCTGTTAACCTGGACGATACTACGTGAAAAAACTCAATTACCCATTTTCTCAATTCCTTAAAATTTAAAAATAAAGGAAAAATTACATTTTAATACCCTATATAATACTTCCGATTACACTTTGCACCCTAAATTTTGGTTTTCTGCCCAAGATGACAACAAAATTGTTGGCATGATGTAAAGTGTAACATAAGTCATAATTTGGAGTGCTAATCGTGCATTTTGAAAGTTTAGAGTGTAAAGTATAATTTGAGGTATAGTTTAAAATGATTAAGTGTAATTACCCCCAAAATTTAAGATGAAAAGTTTGGAGGATTATCTTACCCCTCAAACACTTTGCTCTCTCCTTTTAAAAGATATCCAGATTAGGCAATTAAACAACTCCATCCTGTTCTCAATATTCCCATTGTCTTCCTTTCATGCAAATATATTGTCAGAGCACTAACATTTGGTATACTATATGCTCAATTTTTAGCATTTAACATACTGAAAACCATGCTTAACAAGATGTGTCAAATCTCAAATTTTTTTAGAGCATACTAAAATACCTTTCTACTATAGCATGTTAAAAAATTAGGCTTATTAGCATTAGCATCCAGAATTCCAAAAAATATTATATTTTACCACCTAAAAAGTTACTTCATCTATTATACAATCCCACTTTACAATACAACCAACACTCCAATTTTTATTTTTACATACAAAACCTTAAAATAATATAAATAACCCAATAAAAATAATATATCCCTACAGTAAAAATAATATATCCCTGGTGGCCACTGGCCAAAGCCGCACCCATGTTGCCAAATCCCTTTGCGTCTCTTTCTTCCCTTTGCACCTCTTTTGGTGTGAGTGGCAAAAAGGTAAAGAGAAGTGGCTGTGTAAAGTATGGTGACTGGGAGAGAGACTTGGATGTGAGTTGTGTGAGGTGTGGTGTCTGAAGTATAAGAAGCTGATAAAGATTAAAAAAATTAAGAAGAATGATAATTTTAAAAGAAAAAAAATGGAGGAAAGAAATAAAGAGATAAATGTGATGTGTATTTGACTAAAGATAGTGATTAGTGAGTGTACAAAGTAAGCTTAGGATAAAAAGAAAAAGTAGTATACATAACAAAAAAGGTAATTACTTATATTAGAGTTTGCCAAAAATGTTTTCTTTGCTAATGCTCTTAATAACAACTATAATAAATTATGAAAAAAATTTATAAAAATTTGTGTGTCTTAGAGTTTTTATTATAGATCAATTATAATATTGATTGGTCAAGAATTTGTTAGATATACACGTGTGAGTAAAGTCCCACGAAATAAGAATGATAAAATGGAGTGGTTAATATAATATAGTTGAACTCAAACTCATAGGATTTAAGTTTTTTGGGTGAAGTGGTGTCATTATATGTTATATTAATTACTCAATTAAGATATTTCCCAAGTTGTTATTTTCCTAATAGAATCTTCTATATCTTACCATCTTATCAACTCATGTAAAAATTTCTATTTATTTTAGTATAAGAACAAAATTTTTCTATTTTATGTACCCCATTTTAAAAAATTCTTCACATCAAATTATTTATTTTATATTACATTTCATTAAAATATCTATTTTCTCGACTTTTTTAACGGTTTATGTTTCTTTAAATACAACAACCGCCATCTACTTTTTTCCTTCATCATTGGAGTGGCGTGGTGCCCCAAACCTATGAACCTTTTTTTTTTTTTTTTTTTTGACTAAGGATAAAGAGAAGCATATGGATTGGAAAGCACATATTAGAAAGAAGATGGATTGATGATCTTACCAGAATTCGGATGAATGAATCTATTGTAAGTATTTGATTTTATATCATGTTAATTACCTTTTCCTCCCAATGTCAACTCTTGAATTACAATGTCTCTTCTAAGTTCTAACAACAAGCCAACTCCTGAATTACAATGTTTCTTCTAACAACATATTATGAGTGTGTAATGCTTTTGACTTATTTTGAATTACAACTTATCTCAATTCAATTTGAGGTTTATGCATTTATTATTGAAATTTATGCCTTTTTCAATCATTGAAAAATCTAAGGATGTGATGATATTTATGCATTTGTGGATGTGTATACGTTCAAGTTAGATTTCAACATGTGGGTAGGGAGGGTAACAAACTAGGTCATAATCTTGCTAGACATACACGTCATGTCACAAATTTTAATCTTTGGATGGAGGATGTTCCAGTCCATTGTTTAGATGCTTATCAAGCAGACAGACCATTTTCTTAATAAAGTTGAAGTCTTCTTTCTCAAAAACCAAAAAAAAAAAAAAAAAAAAAGTTTGATTTTTAGAGATTATTTTGAACAACCCCTAAACCGTAACAAGAGTACATTTAAGCACCACTTTGTCAAGGATTTAAAACAGTGCTTCTCAATCAACCAAATAAAAACAAGGAAGAACAAGAGTAAAACTAAACAAAGAGACAAAAGCAGGGAATTACATGGAAAACCCCCAAGAAAAGGGGTGAAAGGCTCACAATAAAAAGCAAGGATTTTGATAAAATATTGTATTCTTTTCAATGAAACTAATATCACACTTTTTGCTCTATGTTCAATTTCAATGTCAGCTTCTATCCTTCTCTTCCTATCCTTTTCTATCTCATTGCTTGTATTTTTCTGATACCTAGGATGACTAGTGTACGTTCAGGACCGATTCAACAACTTAGGAGACCTAAGGCAAAAATTTTAAGTGGGGCATTTTTTTAATATTTAAATATTAATTAAATAATATTTATTGATTTTTTATTATTTAAAACTTATTTTTCTTGCTTTTTGAGATACAAAATTACTAATTAAGTTTTTGTATTTAAGTTCTTCTTACATTTTTTTTTTTCAATTGATAATATGGCTAATCCACTTAATTAAGAGATGGAAGCAATGTATCACCATTGGAATCCATGTCATAAAAGTGTAATTCATATATGATATACAAAATAATAGAAAATCATGTATAACCATATTAAGCATACATATGTAACAATATATTACCATTAGAACCCATGTCATAAATGTTTAATTCATATATGATATACAAAATAATAAAAAATCATGTTTAAGCATATTTAATGATTGATTTGACCATAACCATATGAATAGGATAAAACTTAATAAAATTAGGTTAAACAAAAGGCAAAAAAAATACACAAAATTTATTCAATTTGATAAATATATATATATATATAATTAGTGTAAACAAATACATACTTGCAAGGTTGTAGGTAGAAGAAGAGAAGGATTGAGGAAAAAAACTATATAGTAGGTATTTATTAAAAAAATTTTGATACATATACACTCCACATTAAATAAGTTGATATAAACAAAAAGTATAATGTCAGTCTAATTTGTAGAGGTGTGATTATAAGAGAAGAAGATTTTTTTTTTTTTTTGATAAGTAAAAAGATGTATATTCAAAGAGCTACCTTATGAAAAACAAAAGGTAGAGCAAGGAGTACAGAGAAGGAAACAAACAACAAGAAAAAACAACAAAACAAACATAAGCCAACATAAAAACTAAGTACAGAGCAGAGAATTAAGGAACAAAGGGAGAGAGTCACTAGAGGTGATTCCCCAAGCCCTAGTCCAATCAAAAAGAGAACCACTAAAGAAAGCGAGCAACTGATTATCGGATTTGTCCGTATCCTCAAAGGTTCGCCAATTCTGCTCCCTCCAGATACACCACATAAGGCACAAAGGAGCTAAATTCCAAATGCTAGAAGAATGCTTTCCAAACCAATTCCACCAACCAAAAAGCGTATCTACAACCGATCTTGGCAGAACCTAAGAGATCCCAAAAGTTCTAAAAACCAAGCTCCACAGCATATAAGCTTTTTCACAATGAAGAAGCAGATGATTCACCGTCTTCCCATTACTACGACACATAATGCATCAGTCAACAAAAACCACTCCTCTACGCCTCAGAATGTCTCCTATAAGAATCTTCTCCCAAGTTGCAGTCCAAACAAAGAAAGAGACGCGCGGAGGAGCCTTAACCTTCCAAATACCTTTCCAAGGAAAGATAATAGGTAAAGGACAACGAAGCTTGTTGTAGAAAGAGTGGATGTCAAAATCCCCCTTCTTTGTCAACATCCACCTCATACGGTCTCCAAGCTCAGAACGAGGCAAATTAGAACCCAAGGTACGGAGGAATTCATCCACCTCACCCATCTCCCAATCATTTGGATCCCTTAACAAGCGAACATTCCAGCTTCTCTGAGCCTCCATCCCCAACCTTTCGAGAGACAAGGCCACCAATGCCTCTCTATTAGAAGCAATCCCATACACTAATGGGAAGGATCGATGGAGTGGTAAGTCCCCACACCACCTATCTGTCCAAAACTTCACTCTATCTCCCCCCCCCCCCCTCTCACACTCTTCCCCAAACTTCGAAACTACAACCCTCATCCAAAGACGAGTCTCCTCAACCCCAAACCGCCATAACCATTTTCCTAGTAAGGCTTTGTTGAAAGTGGTTATTTTCCTAACACCCAGACCACCGTTCGCCTTAGGAGCACACACCTTATCCCACCCCACCAAATGAGCCTTCGAATCTCCCTACAAGAAGTCCTTTTGCATCTTCTCAATCTTATTCGCCACATGCGATGGAATGGTAAAAAGAGACAAATAATAAGTAGGAAGGCTAGATAGCGTACTCTTAAGTAACGTCAGTCTTCCACCTTTCGACAAATACAGCTTCTTCCACCCAGCCAGCTTCCGCTTAATTTTCTCCAAAATAGGATTCCAAATAGAGGGAGACTTATGAGGAGCCCCTAACGGCATACCTAGATAGGTCATAGGCAAAGTCCCAATCCTACAACCCAGAATCTCTGTCAAGGCATGCACATTATTAACCTCTCCTATTGGAACCATCTCGCTTTTCAGGACATTAACCTTCAAACCTGTCACAGCCTAAAAACAGAGGAGAAGCATCCGAATGTGAAGGATCTGCTCCTCTTCCGCATCACAAAAAAGAATAGTGTCATCTGCAAACAGAAGATGAGAGACACATTCCACTTCACCCCGTCTACCATCTGCCTTAAAACCCCTGATCAAACTAGCACCTTCAACTCTTTTCAGCATTCTGCTTAAAACCTTCATAATAACCAGAAACAACATAGGAGATAGCGGGTCCCCTTGTCTCAAACCCCTCATGCTCCTAAAAAAGTCAGCTGGAGTTCCATTAACCAAAATAAAGAAATGAACAGTTGAAATACAAGTCCGAATCCATCTACACCACTTCTCCCCAAAACCCATTCTCTTCAAGAGATCTAGTAACGCCTCCCAATTCACGTGATCATAAGCTTTCTCGATATCAAGCTTACAAATAACCCCCGGAGTCTTACTCTTAACTCGGCTATCAACACACTCATTAGCAATGAGAACTGAGTCAAGAATTTGTCTACCTCCCACAAAACTATTCTGGGACTCAGAGATCAGTTGGTCTAAAACCATCTTCAAGCGATTTGCCAAAACCTTAGACAAGATCTTGTACAAGCTCCCCACCAAGCTAATAGGCATGAAATCTCGGATATTGGAAGCATCATTCTTCTTAGGAATTAAGGCTATGAAAGTAGTGTTCAGAGATTTCTCAAACTGACTGTGGAGATAGAACTCCTCAAAAACTGCTAGAACATCTCTTTCCACCACTCTCCAACAACGGTGAAAGAAGGCCATGGAAAAACCATCTGGACCTAGGGCTTTATCCCCAGCCAACTCATTAACAGCTAGAAGAATCTCCTCCTTCTCAAACCTCCTTTCAAGCCAGCACCTCTCCGACCCATCTATCTGATCAAACTCAAAACCTTCCGCAAAAGGCCTCCACTCCTCTGTCTCCTGATACAAATTTTTATAAAATTGAACCACTTGAGCAGCCACCTCAGACGACTCCTCATAAACCACCCCATCCACCTCCAAAATTCTTAGATGGTTAAACCTTCTACGGGAATTAGCCATCTTATGGAAGAATTTAGTATTATTATCTCCTTCTTTAATCCATAACATTCTTGATTTCTGTTTCCATAAGATTTCTTCCAAAGAGAGAAGACTCTCTACCTCGGATCTCACCACAATTCTCTCGTATGACTCTGCATCAAAGAGGCCAAACTACCCTTCCTTGGCATTAAGCAATTTCAAAGCCTCTAATAATTGAGACTTTTTGCGACCGACATGACCAAACTCCGACCGGTTCCACTGAATGATATCTTTTTTTAAGGCCTTCAATTTTTTGGCAAACACAAAGCTAGGAGTACCAGAGAAAGAATGCCAATTCCACCAAGAGTGAACTCTATCAATGAACTCGTCCGTCTTTAACCACATATTCTCAAACCTAAACGGACTTTTCCCCCTCGCCATTCCCCCTACCTCCACCAAAATTGGGAAATGATCTGAAACAGGACGAGGTAAAATCCGCTGGATCACATCCGGGTATTGCTCTTCTCAATCATGAGACACCAACACTCTGTCTATCCTAGACATCGAAGGCTGATCGGAGCCGCTAGACCAGGTAAAACTCCCTCCCTCCAAAGGCAAATCAATCAAATTAAGATCCTCAATGAACTCCGAAAAAAGTTCCATAGCCGGAGTAAGACGGGAGTTACCTGACCGTTCACTTGGGAAACGAACAATATTAAAATCCCCAATGCAACACCAAGGAACGTTCCAATATTGGTGAGTACCAACCAACTCGTCCCACATGAGTCCCCTCGCATTATTATCAATTGGGCCATAAACCCCAGAACACGCTTAGGTAAAGCCATCCCCCATCCCTTTCCATAGAACAGACACAAAAAAGGAACCCAGAAGAAAGTCCAACCTCTCCAATACCCTCCTATCCCACATCAACAAAACCCCACCCGCCGTCTGGACAGCATCTAAAGCCACCCAATCCACAAAGGGACAGCTCCACAGGCTGCCAACTATTTGTCTGTCCAAGCCAGATAACTTAGTCTCTTGAAGGCAAATTACATCACACTTCCACTCACGCAATAAATTTTTCACAACTGATCGTTTCCGACAATCATTCAAACCCCTAACATTCCAAGAAAGAATTTTTAAATTCATAAAGACATGAAAATCCCAACTGATGGAATAGCTCAGCAACCTACACTCTACTTGCCATCATAGTTAACCGAAGATTGCAAGTTCCTCAGCTCTCTCTTCCCTCTATTCTTTTTAATGAGAGCTTTTCTAGGAATTGCAACTTTCCTGTTCAACACTTTGACATCCTCCGTCTCCTTCTCAATCTTTTGTAACAAAGCAATACATAACTTCTCATGTCGACTCAGAGGAAGCCCCACCAGCTTACTAAAACCAGGAAGTCTGTTCTTCACCCAACTAGAAATATCTAACGTATCCACACATTCCAATGCCTCCTAATCACAGTCCAACTCAGCTGCCAAAGGCAGCCCAAAGGGAGTGATAAACCTCAGAGGGATTGATAAGCTATCCTCTCCTCCCAGACCCATATTTGAATTATTCAACTCTTCCACCACCAAAGCACTCTCCCCAGGGGCATCACCCACTGCCTTCGTGGGTATCACATCCAAACCCAAGTCAGAATTGTTCAACTCTTCCACCACCAATACTCCCTCCCCACTGACCTCACCCACTACCTTCGTGTGAAACGCACCCGAACCCATTTCTGAGTTTTCCAACTCTTCCACCACCAAAACTCCCTCCCCAGGGGCATCACCCACAGCCTTCATGGGTGTGTCCACAAACCCAGCCCTCGAAAAGCACAAAAAGAAGCCAGAGAGGAAGAGAAAAGAAGAGAGAAGATCCACCGGTGACCGCAAAATCGCCAGCTCAGACTTACCCGGTGAAAAAAAGGGCTCATCGGAGTTGCTTTCGGCAAAAGATGGGCTGCCGGCCACCATCGGAGGCTGAGAACCCCAGCCTAGCACCACTGGCTCAAGATCGAAGCACTAGGAACATGTCATGGAGCTCGCCTCCTTCATCGGGCTCTGGGTTGGTCTCTCTTCTCCAGACCGAGAGCTCTCTCCCTCTTCAAACTGACTTAGGCCAGAGCAATTAAAATAACCCACACCTAGGTCGGGCAACAATGGGCTTATGGCAAGGGCCAAGACTTGTTCAGCCTGTTTGGTTTCCCTTGCAACCCATTTAAGGGCCTTAATACCTCTTATATTGCAGTCCAAAGCCACTGCATGTGATTCCCTTCTGAAATTCATTTCTCCCACTTTGTTTCTGTCCCAGGAAACCCGCCTCCTCCCTATCACATCAACCTCCACGATAAGACCTCTTCCTGACCAGCCATATCTCCTGGCATCACTCTTCTTCATCTTTTCATAATCTTTTGAATTTAAACTGGAGCTTGGGAAACGTAACCTCCTGTCTGCCAGATATTGCTCACCAACCTCTGCCTCCACATTAATGCTCTGCTTCCTCCTGTCCCCTCTCACCACCTCTATCTTATCAGCCTTACCCACCGGAAAAACCCCCACTTTGGCACCTTGAAGTCTCAGATTCACCCCCTTCTTTTCATCCAACTGCTTAAGGTGCTTGCTAACCTCTGTTCTTCCACGGAAGCCTTGCACAACTTCAGCAAAAGTTCTTGAGTTTTGGGCTTCCAAGTTGTACCTCTACACCTGAGGAAAAAAACTTGGAGGACCAAAACCAGCCAACGCATAATGGGAGGGATTCAGCAGCTTTCTTAGTTCAAGGCCAAAGGCCCTCCAACCAAAATTCTCTTTGCCTTCAGGGATAATAACTGACCTCCTACATCCACCCACTTTGAGTTCAGTCAGTAGCAAGAACTGACCAAAAGAGTTGAAGCTCCTTTGGAGAGTAAAAGCAGTGTCCCCATCTCTAAAAATGAAAAAATGCTTGGAACTCTTCCCAACAACAAAGTCTTCAATGTTATTCATCAGCCATATTGCTGCATTCTTACCCATGAAAACTGATCTCATAAAGAATCTGCCCCTATCTAAGATCCTTAGCAAGAAGTAACGGCCCCCTTCCTCTAAAACTAATTTAAAGGATTTGGACTCAATGAAGAAGCTACGAACTCCCCCCATAATTACAGACAGGAATTCTCAGAAGTTTATACAAAAATTGACAAAGAAAGCAAATTATCCTAACTGGGACTCAACCCTCACACATGCACTCCAGAACAGACAATGTTACTGTTCCATAAGAGAAGAAGATAAGAATAAAATATTATATCTTTTTTTTCTTTTTCTTTTTTGAAAATCTAAAAATATGAACTAATAATGTTAAAATTTTAAGTTGATTTTAACGCATATATACGATATAATTATGTATTCTTTTTTGAAAATCTAAAAAATAGTAATAACGTTGTTTTTTTTTGACATGTAGTAATATAGTTTATGTAAACAAAATATAAGGATTAGATGAAGAATTTGGATTGTAACCAAATTAAGATTTTTATCAATTTAAAAATTATAAGGTAAGAAGATAAGAACAAAAAAAAAAATTGTATCTATTTTAAAAAAAATTTAAAAATTTCTGATCAAATAAAGTCTTTGTATTATGTTGCTGTAATTTAAGATGCATTAGACCTTTTTTTAGTGTAGTAATGAAAAAAAAATAAGAAGAATTAGATTACACTATGTCTATGTTGCTACAATTCAAAATGCATTTGACCTCTTTTTTTTGGTGTATATATTAGACCTCTTTTTTTTAGTGTAGTATACATTGCTACAATTTAATATGCATTAGACTTTTGTCAATTTAGAAACTATAGGAGAAGACAAATTATATTTTAAAAAAAATAAAAATAAAAATCTACAATATGGTGAAGCCACTTGGTACAACTACAACGTCTAAGTCCAACCTTTATTATATAGTATATGATATGATTTACATTATAAACAAGGCATTTGGGATTGGGGTCTTGAGATTTGGTTGTGAGAATGGTATGGTTGAGGAAGTGTTTGGTTTTAGAAATAAAGTCTACATTTTTTTTTTCCAGATGTTATTTTATTATTTTAAATATTTAATTAATAATATGGTATAGATTTCTAGAGCTGTCTAATAACTATACAGTTTCAATCTGGGATTCAATATCTGCCTATACCAAAAACCGATTGGTGTCTTAATTTGATGATAAAGATCTATCATTAGAAGCAGATGTCATAGGTTAAAACTCTCTAAAAAATAAATGCAGTTCCAATATTATATATATAGATTAGTAAAGTAAGCCCACTCAATAGTCGAAAACTTCTTTTAGAATAAGAAAAAAATTATAAAATATGAATTAAGAAGATTAAGTTTTAAGGCATTCAGCAATATTGTGGGGAAACATCATAAATACTATATAACAAAATGAGTATTATATATGAGTCTTAAAAAATAAAAATAATTTTCAAATGAAATTACCAATCTTTAGTCAATCATGCGGGACATTACCTAGTTTCTCCTAATCATTCAATAACTCCTTTTCTATTATGCGTATGCATTTGTTTCTTTTTTAAAAAAAATACACCCAATCCAATGTGGTAAAATCACAACAGCTTTCAATAAAATCTTTTTATTTTTAAGAATCAATTGGCACGAAGATTGAAACTATGATTTCACTTCATAATTAAACTAGTTGCTAACTCGTGGAATGCATGAGAAACCTTATTTTTTGCTTTGAATTTATGAAATTTTATTAGAATGAGAAATATATTTACTAAACTATCTACTTGATTATCAATCATTTTAATTATAAATTTGAGTAAAGGATCAACCTCAATGCCTAGAAATTCACTTTTATATCTAGGAATTCAAAGATTTCATCAATCTCAAGAGCCAATAACTACATGAAACATAAAAACAAATTATCGAAATTCATAGATATGTTCCCCAAATGACAAATTGTAACCCATGACTTTTAAAACAGGGGTAAAATCCCCATTTCGTAGGTCATAACATATAAAAGAAAATAACTAAAGAAATATCAAATTTCTTTGTGGCATTTTGTCAAACACTTTTAATGGTGATGAGGTTGGACACTCTTCACGTGTAGTTTGAGGTTTTTCAGAAACAAAGATATGAAATCATGTAGTTAGCTTTCCAAAGGTGAATCATGTGGCTTTATTCAACAAATTAAATAATCATAAAAATTAAAATGAGGTGTAAAAATTAAATAATTTCTTCTAAATATCACTTAAATAATATTAGTTTTTTTTATTTATTTCAAATGTATCATTAATTCTTACTTATTAATATGACCAATTCACCCAAAGTAAGCTAATAATAATTACTATAGAGGTTTTACAAACTGGCATATCACCAATAAATAAATAAATAAAGGTTATTTAAACATTCATTTATTATATTGTTTAAGCAACACTGATCAAATTCCTATCATATCAGTTTGTAAATTTTTTGTATAAAATTTGTATTAACTTTAGCATTTTTCATGCTCTTAATGGTGATTGGGTTATATTTCTATTAATTTTTTTTTTTTGGGAGAAAATGCTAAAATTACTACAAATTTTACTGCAGCATACTAGCATAAATTTCTATTAATTTATAGGACCAATGTAATAAAATTTGCCATATACTAGAATAACTCTAATATTTTAAGTTTTCAAAAAAATTATACACCTAATTCACATTTTTTTTTCTATAATTATTATAAAAAAAAAAAAAAAAAACTTACCGCCCCATATTTGGGGGCCCTTTTATGTTGGAGGCCTTAGGACATGTCGTATATATTTATACTAGTCGCTAACCCGTACAATGCACGGAAGAACTACTGACTTTGAAAAAAAAATGAAGAAATATTTAATTTCTATACTTTTCCATAGTTTAGAGATGTTTAACATTGAACATTATTCAGTTGTAAGTGCATAGTTACCGAATCCTACAAAGTAATTTACAATTCTTAAATTAATAAAGTAAAACTCTCAATAGTTATATATACGCACACTCAAAACTAATATAAACTGCAAATATATAAACAAAGACCACGATATGAGGAAGACACACTAAGTTTCAAATTTGAGTAGCAATATGACTTTCTCGTAGTAATAACAATATAGACAATTCAAAATATGGAACAATATCAAAATTATAATACCTAATTCCATTATCTTTTATGTTGAATCCAAACAAATAATTAATTGAAATTAATCCAAACAAATAATTAATCAACCAAAAATCATAGCTTTTAATAAGAAAAAAAAATTAAATGAACCTAAATAAAAAACATTTAAGGTGATGAATTAAAATCAACTTACTGAGATGCAAATATCAAAAATCCCAAGACTTAAAAATTTCCCTAGGCTGGAAGACATAGGTTGCAGTTTTGATTTTTCTCCAAAAAAAGAGAGATGCTTTATCTGTCATGTACAATTTAAAAAAATAATTAGTAGAAATTTAACCCAAAAACCAGACCCATGAAAACAATGTCAATATAAATATGAAGAATAACCCAAATACTCAAAAGAAAATCAATTCTAAACATAACATAAGAATAAGGTAGAAAGAAAATCTCAGGCACATATGAAAGCAAATAAAAAATTTGACATTAAAGATAAAATTCATTAATAACAATATAAACAAATATCCACATACGTTGAATTGAAATTTTATTAATAATAACAATATAAACAAATTTGACATAAAATTTATTAATCAAAGAAGAAAGTTGAATTAGATTTGCATCTAGGAAAAGAAACCAAATAGGTAGCGTACCCGTGGGATTGGTACTTCTACTCCTTAATAGGCTTATCCTTTATGTTGAATCGGTTTAACAACTTTGGCCATGGGTTAACGCAACAAATAAACAAAAAAAGGGGGTTTCTTTTCTGAGGTAAATAGGTAGAAAATTTTATTAATATGAAAAGAGAATGGTAAAATACAAGGGAGTATATGCCATGTTTCAACAAGCCGAAAACAAGGGATAAGATACAAAAACAAATAATACTGAAATAGTGATTGCATGGCATTTGATCCTTCATAGGCTTCATTGTTGACCCTCGGCCTCTCTATCCTGCTGCTATGCCTGCATGAATCTCTAGTTTTCTTGCAAAAAGCCATGTGGCCCCCTCAGTATGTCTCTTTGATGGAGTTGAACCTGTTGAAAGTAATATTTGTTTCTCGCATTCCAAATTGCCCAAGCCGTTACTGCCCACTTCTCTACATCATGCACCACTAGTGTATTCACCATCCTTTTGAGGAGCATGAAATCTTCACTGGGGCATTTTTGAATTCTTCCACAACAAAGAGCCCATATGTTCCTTGCTAAGGGGCATTCCCACAATTGGTGTCCAACTAATTTCGATTTCTGGTAGCACGTACCACATTTAGGATCTACCTGCACTCTTTTCCTATTTAAGTTCTCTTTGGTTGGTAATATATTTGAGCATGCCCTCTATAGGAACATTCGGACCTTTGGGGGCACATTCAACCTCCACATCTTCCTCCAAAACGTTCCATCTTTTCTGGTTGCTGAGTGCTCAACCTGAGTGGTGTCCCTCATCCTAATAGCTACCTGGTAAGCGAATTTCACCGAGAAGGATCCTGATTTTGTCTCTTTCCATATTAAGGCATCCCCGACCGTGTCTTGTTGCAATGGAATGACCAAAATCTCCATCCTTGTCTTGTGTGCAAAGAGGTCGAAAATTCTCTCCCTGTCCCATTGCTTCGTGTGTCCATCTATCAAGTCCTTAACCATCAGCCCCTGCTATTGTTCACCCAGAAAAACGGATTCATGAGAGAGCCAATTATGTGTGCTGACACCGATAGTCCAACCATCACCCACCTTCCATTTGGACCCTACACAGATGATATTTCTTGCTGCAAGTAAACTCCTCCATACATAGGATGGGTTATTCCCTAACTTGGCCTCCATAAAAAAGCAGTTTGGGAAATACCTTGATTTATACACCCAATAGAACAGTGAGGGAGTGTTATGGATAAGTCTCCATGCTTGTTTTGCTAGCAAGGCTAGGTTGAACGCTTATATATCTTGAAACCCCATCCCTCCTCTTGGTTTTGGACTGCAAAGCTTTTCTCAGTTGATCCAGTGAATTTTCTTTTCATCCTTCATTTGACCCCACCAATATTTAGATAATGTAGAGTTTAGAGTGTCACATAGAGCATTTGGGATTTTGAAGATTCCCATAGTATATGTGGGGATGGCTTGGGCCATTGTTTTGATTAGTATCTCCTTTCTGGCTTTTGAAATGAATTTCTCCTTCCATCCCATTACTTTCCTTGTAATTTTCTCTTGTAGGCCTTTGAATGTTGACCTTTGATCTTCCTCTGGTCATGGGCAAGCCAAGGTATGGTTCACAATCCTCCATAATTCTGCCTCCCCATAGTGCCTGCATTTCTGCCTTCACTGAATCCCTTGTATTTCTGCTAAAGAAAATGGACATTTTGTGTCTATTTATAGTTTGTCTCGAAGCAGGTTCATACCTCCCAAGAATATTTAGAAGGTGCTACCCCTCCTCCTTTGTGGCTTAGTAAAAGATGAGGCTATCATTTACAAACAAAAAGTGAGAAATGCATACTCCATTTTTACAAGATAAAATCCTATGTAAGTGTTTTGTATCCACAACCTTTCTAATGAGGGAAGCGAGGCCCTCTACACATAGTAAAAATAGATAAGGAGAGAGGGGTCTCTTGCTTTAAACTCCTTGAGGGTGAGATGTATCCCTACGGTTCTCCATTATGAGCACTAAGTACGTCGTTGTATGAATCGTCTCCATAGCCAATTGAACCCACCTTCCATCAAACCCCAATTTTAGCATGATTTGTCGGAGGAAATACCACTCAACCCGGTCATATGCTTTGCTAATGTCTAGTTTGATTGTCATCTGCCCTTTTTTTCCTGTTCTTTTACTCCTCATCCTGTGTAACACCTCAAAAGCTAGAGTTGTATTATCAGTTATCAACTAGTTAGGAACAAAAGCACTTTGTGAATTCAATATTGCATTTGGTAGAATTAATTTCAAGCGATTTGCTATCACTTTTGATACAATTCTGGATACAACATTTCCTAAGCTGATAGGTCAGTAATCAGATACATTTTTGGGTTCATTTATTTTTGGAATAAGAACAATGTCTGTGTAAATTAGGATTCCTAAGCGTGATGTGCTACACCCAAAAAACTAAATTGCAATTGTATTCAATTTTCAAAATTACAAATTCTACAACCCAAAAGCACAAAATACGAAAGAATGATTACAAAATTACATGAATCAACTTCCAATTTCTGGGAGATGTGCTCACCTATGTTTTTGTGGGATTGAAGGTAGTGACAACGGATGGTTGGAAGGCTAAGAAAGAAGGATGTTGGTTATTTGGTTGAAAGAGAGAGTCAAATAAAAGAGTGCATTTGAAAACAGAGTCGAATTGTTTTAAGGAGAAAGAGTTAAATTAAATTTTTTTTTATAGAGAAAGTGAGTCTTTTTTTTTTTTTTTTAAATATTATCAACATTTAAGTTTGAGTTTAATTGGACTTGTTAAAGAGAAAGAGTTTCATTTCTTGTTAAGTTTGGACTAAACAAAAATAATTTTATTTAAATAAAATGATAATTTTATTTAAATATTGTGCTGACGTGGAAAATTATGAGAGCTATAAAGATTTCGGTTATATATATATATATATATAATTAAACCTCATCGTTTTTTTTTTTTTTTTTTTAATATTATCAACGTTCGAGTTTGAGTTTGAGTTTAAGTTGGACTTGTTAGAGACATATAGTTTCATTCCTTGTTAAGTTTGAACTAAACAAAAATAATTTTATTTAAATATTGTGCTAACGTGCAAAATTGTGAGAGTTTCAGATTTAAATAAAATGATAATTTTATTTAAATATTGTACTAATGTGGAAAATTGTGATGACTTTAGAGACTTTAGTTTTGTATATATAAAATACATATAGATTATATATAAAACTAAACCTCATCATATACCATGGACCCCGTATATTCAAAGGAATCTGCTTGATTAGTGGTACTTCATATTCATAAATTCAAATTTACCAAACATATTTAGAGGGAATAAAAACCCTAAACCTAACTAAAAACAAATAAACATTTATGAGGGCGGTAGCAAATCAATAGCACATATAAAGAGAGAGCAGTAGCAATGGCATTGTGAATTATGATCGACTTCTATTCTCTTTTTCTTTTGTCTCTTTCTGTGGCGTCTCCTCTTCCTTAATTAGAAGATAATGATGTCCCAAAGGAAAAAAGCATGACCACATATTCCAATCCCACAGCAAAATAACCATAACCATATTCCAGAAGACATCGTATTCGACGTGCTGTCAAGGCTACCTGTGAAATCACTCCTAAGATTCAGCTGCGTCTACAAGTCCTGGTCTTCCCTCATCCATAGCCGCAGTTTCATCTCCACTCACCTTAATATGTCGTTGTGCCACGTTGACAATGATCACGATCATGGCTATGTCATGCACATGCCAAGGAGTTGTGTTGGAACCACTCAGGTCTATACAGTCTCTTGCGACCGTACCTCTGATTGGATATCTGAGTTTAGAGCTCCCTTCATTCATTATACCTATGTAGTGGGTTCATGCAATGGCCTTTTGTGTCTCTATGATTATTGGAAGTACAACTACAATGTACACTTCTGGAACCCTAGTATTAGAAAATTTAAAAGTTTGCCCACTGCTTCAATAATCCTATCAAATACTCTTAGTCTCGGATTTGCTTATGATTCACAGAATGACTACAAGCTTGTGAAGGTTGAATGGCCTATTTGCCCTAGTCCAACATTACTACCTGTGCCTCCCCCTGAGTTTGAGGTGTATTCGTTAAGTTCAGATTCATGGAGAAAAGTTGAATTTGGAATCTCTTGGAGACCCAATATTTGGTACTATAGCATTAATTACAATTCACCATTCCCATTTGCTGGTGGACATTTGCATTTTATGGTAGGAACCATAAGGGAAACAGGACAACAAGAGATGCACACACGTGAAATGATTTTGTCATTTGATGTCAACAGTGAAAAAATCGAAGATCTACTAGTGCCTGATGATGATTCATTTAAAGAAGGTAGTAGTTATGGGAAACATCTTACATTATTCAAGGGGAAATTGGCTTTAATTAAAGACCATAGTTTTCAACCATGTGGCTATGGACACTCTATATGGGTAATGATGGACTATGGAGTGTGCAAATCCTGGAATAAACTTTTTTCTGTAACAATTGAAAGGCCTAATGTTGATGGGTATGTTCGTTTCAATGGTTTCACCAAGTACGGTTCACTTCTAATTCAACAGAATCTTGGACTGATTTACAATGGAAAGTTTAAAATAGAAAATAAATTTATTTTATTTGACCCAAAAACTCTACATCATAAGGACATTAGTATTCAATTTAAATATCCTTCCAATTTAGTTAGTTTATATGTAGCTACTTACTTGGAGAGCCTTGCTTTACATGATGTAGAAAATGTAGTATCTTACTAAGAAGATGACAGTATGGATGAATTGAAACTCCTGTTATAATACCTGTTGCAGTAGGCATGTTAGTATTGTTAAAAGTATAATTTTAAATGTTTCTGGCTATTATATATCAATATTTGATATTTGTATGCGGATGGTTGTTTCACACATGCCAACATCTAGCTATGTTTACTAAATAAATTCAAATGGCCACATCACCCTTGTTTGCTTGTGTGCCTATGTTGTAGTGTTTTCGGACTTCATCTATTTTTTTCTTTTAAAAATATGATAGTTGATCTTGTCAAATCACACTTTCTTCGTTCTCAGAGAAATATATCTTGATATGGACTACTATAATCTCTTGCTTAGGTTGGTTCAATCACTTGTTTATTGTTGGAGGATGTATTCCTTGATTGAAACAAGGAATACACACATATACGCTACATAACAAACACCTATAGCATTGGAAACCTTAAACTGCTACCCCATACAAACAT
>NW_027069545.1:1727760-1761307 GCF_002906115.3 Quercus suber
TTCTCTATCCTCCTCTACATTAGCCTGAATCATGGCAATCTCCATCTCCTTGTGATAGTCATCCACACTCCTATAACCTTTAGTAAGACTCTGTAATTTCAGATACAAGTCCCTATAGTAGTGACTAGGGACAAACCGCCTCCTCATAGTGGCCTTCATTTCCTCCTATGTCTCAATAGACCTCTCATAGTTTCTCCTTCTGTTCATCACAAGTTGATCCCACCATATAATAGCATAATCAGTAAACTCAATCATAACTAGTTTTACCTTTTTCTCCTCGGAGTAGTTATGGCACTCAAAGATGAACTCCACCTTCTTCTCCCACTCCAAGTACACTTCTGGATCATTTTTCCCTTGGAACGATGGTATCTTCATTTTGATGTTTCCTAGGCTTCTATCAGTCCCATCTTGCCATCTTGGATCTCTTCGAAAACCTCTACCACGCCTTTCTCCCCTTGGCGCAAACCTGCCCTCATTGTTCAATAAAGCTTGATCCTCTTCATCTTCAAACTCATCGCCATGGTAGTCATGAGAATCATCCACACGCACACGTCTTTCTTGCCTTCTAGCATTAGGGGCTCTTTGGAGACGCTCCTCACGCAAAGAAGCAATAACATCGTCTTGCCTATCCATCCGATCCCGAGTATCATTAAACACCACGTTCATACGTTCAAATTGTTGTTGCATAGCCTGCAACATGATGGATGACTCCTCCCCTCCTCTGTTTGATGCTTCACCCCTGGAAGACATAATTTTGAAACTATAAAAAAAAATGTTAGAAATAATTCCTCACAACACTCCCTCACGTGTTTACACTCAAATTATGTCACTCACACTCATGTTTCACTCTTAAATTGGCTTTTTTCCGATATTAGTCTCACACTCTCTTGCCTCTTTCCACTCGTAACTTCTCCTTTTCAGTTCTACTTAAACTAATAAACTTGATCAAGAAATTCAACTTGTAGTATTTAAACTAATACCAATGGCAAGAAAATATGACAGAAACACTAAATCAAAGGAATAGGACAAAAGAAAATAATATTTTGGTCTGAGGGAATTGAAACTACAAACATTTTTTTTTTTTTCTGTAGTCTCTTCTTTTTCTTTTTCTTTTTTCAAGCTCTTTTTTTTTTTTTTTTTTGGAAGCTTGGTGCACAATTTTAACCTAGTGCACGTCACAAAATAAGAATGAGGAACAAAGAACACAAAAGGAACAAGACAGGATGATAACAGGAAACAAAAGATAAAGGGAAAGAAAACTGATTTTAGAACTTGTGCTCTGATACCAAATGATGCGAACCTCAATCGACACGCTTTGAGACCTAACAAAAATATTGGAATACTTGCCCAAGAAAGCTAAAAATTCAGTTTTTTTGATAGAAACCTTGACCCAACATTTATAATCGAAATGCGAACCAAAGGTATAAGTAATAGACTTTGACCCAATGATTATAATGAATCACGAACCAAAGGTATAAAGTTTGAACGCCACAAGGAAGAATCCCTGATAAGTTCACAATTCTTGAAGAACCAAAAGAAGAGCAAAGCCTCACATTTTCTGATTTTTATTCACTAATTTCTCTATTACAATGAGTGCATGCTATTTATATGACATGACTGGAAATAGAAAATATTAAAAAAAAAAAAAACGTACTAAATAATAAAACCCTAAATAAAAGTTAATTTGGTCTGAAATTAGCAGATCCAAAATAGGAAAAATAACTAAAAACGTTCTAAATAATAAAAACCTAAAATTAAGGTAGATCTGGTCCAAAATTAGATGCTCCAGACTAGAAAAAATATCTATTAACTGATATGGAGCTGGAAAATTAATCAACCATTAATCCACACCATAAATCATGCCCAATTAAGCTAGATCAGCCCTCAATAGCTTGGATTAAATTTATTACGCCTTCATCTTCCTTTGGGCCAAGCTTGGAATGTCCTCCGTTAAAATCAGCCCAAATCTCTTGAACAAGCCCATTAAGTGCTTCTTTGATCTTCTTGGATCTTGTTTTAGTAATAGACCTAACTGGAACATGCAATGGATCCTTGAATGCTTGTTGATTCTCATCATTTTGTTTAATTCATATAAAAAAAAATTATATTAAAAACAATAATATGTTTAAATTTAATTAAAATATCTAAAAAATGGGAACCTAAATTTTATCCTCGCATTTTATTGTTTTGCTATTTTGCTATGTTCATAGGGATAACGCGCTAATTAATTATTATATGGTAATTTTGTAACGAGATATTTTCACGAGCAAAAGGGAAAGGTATATGTACCCTTGTTTTTTCTCAGCCAAAAAATAAAAGAAAAAAAAAAAGAAAAAGAAAAAAGGTACCCTCGTTTTGGTCCAGAAGAAAACATCTAATGATGGTAGTTGGTCGGTCCCTCCCGTTGATCCGCAGATGCATTTTGAGAGTAGGGACCAGCTATGTAGGTGGTGTCTGGTGAAGTGTCAGACTCGACCAGGCCATTAATTTTTTTTTTTTTTGAGAAAGATTAATATTTTTATTTGGTCGTGACATATTTATCGACATTAATAAAAACACCCACCAGAAAAAATAAATCAATTAATCAATCAAAACAGTTCTTTCTTTTTTCTTTATTTTTTTTTTCCGAAATAGTAACATTACAATGACATAAAAACTAGTTAGCAAAAAAAACATCATGCAACAGTGGGGAGTTGGTTGAGTTGTTCAGAACTTTCGTTCCCAGCTTGTTAGGCTTGGGTTCAAGTCTTGCCAACGGCTCCCATTTTTGTTTACCAAAGAAAAAAAAATCATGCTTTTAAAAAAAAAATTAAATAATTAAATTTATCATATTCTAATAATTTAAATTTTTGGGACAATTAATAATTTAATATGATATCAAAGTATGAGATCCTAAATTTGATTCATGTCTCTTTTACTCTTCTCTCATTTAAATCTTAGGCCATATATAAAACGGAGTAAATTAAATTTACCATATACCAACAATGAGTAATTTAATACTCTTGCAGGGTGACAGCCACTCTCTGTAAAAGCTCAAGGAAAAAACTCTGCCAAATATTTAAATTTAAATGCCCAACCCCACTAACTAAAACATGGACCGCTCTTCTAGTTCACATTCAATGTTTACATTCTTAAATGATAATAATGGAAAAAATAATTTGTCCTCTTGAATTTTTGGATTTAATTAACAACAATTAGAGCACTCACAGCAATGAAGCTAAATAGCTATATAGCTATTTTAATTTCACCAAAATACAAAAATCCACACTACAGCAGTAGAGTTAAAGATAAAATTTTTACCTTCATTGCTACAGTGCCCAGCTATGTATGGCTGTACACTATAGCTGAGAGCTATAAAAAAAAAAAAATTCTCAGCCGAATTAAAATAATACATGTTTTTTTTTTTTTGTTTTATTCTCCCAACCATGCCTCTCAGACTTACTCTCAACTCACCCTTTCAAGCTCTCACCTCTCTGTCTCACCTTCTCTCAAAACTCTCTCAAACTCTCACCTCTCTATCTCATCGCTGCTGGCCCGACTCGATCCTTAACGTCACCGCCCACCGAAGCTCGATGTCACTGACCCACCAGCCGACCCACTTCGTCAAACTCCCAAGCCGCCAATCAACCTCAGACCCACACAGCCAATCTGTCTGAGTTTGATCTAGGTTTTTGGTTGGGTTGATCATTGTGACTTTTGTCAATTGTGGATGATCCAGTGGGCTTTTGGTTGGGTTGATCATAGTGGGTTTTTTATTATTTTTTTTGATTGGTTGTCGGTGGTGGATCATGGTGGTTCTCGGTTTTGATGGTGCTGTGGGTGATGTGAACTAGTGGGTGATCATGGCACGCCGCCGATCCATTTGAGTTTGATCTGGGTTTTTGGTTGGGTTAATCACTGTGGCTTTTGTCAACTATGGATGATCTAGTGGGCTTTTGGTTGGGTTAATCATAGTGGGTTTTTTTATTTTTGAAAGGTTGTCGATGGTGGATCATGGTGGTTCTAGGTTTTGATGGTGCTATGGGTGATGTGAACTAGTGAATGATCATGGTGGTTCTGATGGTTTCTATAGGTTGTGGATGATCATCGTTGTGCTGTGGGTTACAGAAATGAATTTTTATTGGGTTTGATATATTATTTTACTGTAGTGGATATATTATTTTATTGTGATATTTATATTATTTTATTGTGTTGAAAGCTAAAATAGATCCACTGCTATAACATGTTTTGTAAAGTGAGTAGATAAAATAGATAAAGTAACTTTTTGCAGTACTAAATAGCTAAATTTTTAACTTCACTGCTATGAATGCTCTTACGGGTCTATCACTAGAGTTTACAAATTTTTTTTTTTTAAATAATACAAGATAGTAATTCTACGCTAATCTAATCTAAGTGTATATGTGTGTGAAGTTCTTTCTTGGAGACTTAAACCCCGGCCTTTGCCCCCTACACTCGACGAGCACTTATACTTATAGAGTGACCATCGCACCAAAAATATGCAGTAGTCTAGAGTTTACCATTCAAATTTAAAAGAAATTGAGATTTTCTACTATTAAAACAGAATGACCATAATCTCATATTCTTAACTTTAGAAAACTGATTGGAAAGAATCTATGTCATTGGAAAAGTATTTATTTTATACGAGAATTTTATGAAATCAGGGATGGAGCCAGGAATTTTTGTTTGAGGGGCCAAGTTACATCACTAATATATTTATCAAGACAACCCCCTACACACACATACATCCACACGCTTTTTTTATTATACACACACACACATATATATGTACACACTTTTTTATTTGATAAGTTATATACACACACACCTAACAATAAAAAGAGCTAAGTGTTTTCAATCACAATTATGTTTGATGATGATCTTTCATAAAATTAATAAAATTCATTTTTACAATTTTCATGGTGAAATTTTAAAAAAGTTTCATTTTCTATACAAATTATCGAATTTTATACTAATGTAAGTAAAAAATCATTCAATTGAACTAATGAAATTTTCAAAAACATGAATGATACAAAATTTGGAGGAACAAATTAGGCTCCAAACATATTTGTAGCTATATCGTTTTAACCTATTATGTAGCAACTAAAGAAACATTTTATGTGTAGTTTTAGCAACAAATTTTTTTTAATGAGTTAATAACTTGTTAATCGTCACATAACGGGTTGAAAAAGATAAATTCAAACATGTTTGGTACCAAACTTTATCAAATATTTAACAGATATAAGAAAACATTTTACAATAAGAAATAGAATTGAAAAAAAATAAAGTTATGTCTCTATAACTATTATACCAATTTTTTTTAAGAATATTATTAGACTAATTCAAATACTTGGGGAGGTCAACTCTTATTTTTTAGACTAAATTTTGAAAATATTAAAATAATTATATATATATATATAAATTTTTCAAAATTTTAGGGGGGCCATGACCCCTCACCATTCAACATAGCTCCGCCCTTGTATGAAATTGTCTCATAAAATATTTTTGCATGGGCTTAACATCGAAAATGGTCAAGGGCATTTTAAAATTTATGGATAGAACTATAAGATCGAAATTATTTTCATCTTCTAAATTTTAAAGAACAAGTGAAAAAAAAAAAAAAAAAAAAAAAGTGGGATATCGGCGGACTACTGTCACCCATTTCCTAAATTATTTTCATCTTCTAAATTTTAAAGAACAAGTGAAAAAAAAAAAAAAAAAAAAAAAGTGGGATATCGGCGGACTACTGTCACCCATTTCCCTTTGGGTGCTTAACAGTTAGCAATAACAATACATGTATCTTATTATAATGATTAAACCACTTGTAAGGAACATTTGGAAATTGAAACAGTATGCAATGCAAAGCCATTTTCCAGTTATGACCCTCCAAGCTACCAAGAATCTCACTTTTACCGGTGACAACCCTTAAATTAAAACCCAACACAAAACTGAAAACAAGAACACTCCAAACAGATAAAGCAAAATGTCCAAACACAGCCTCTTTCCTCTGACATCGCTCTACCTGGTACTCCTTTTCCTCCACATCCATCTCCCAATCTCTAATGAGATCTCAATTTTGGGCCTGGATTCACTGAAAAACAGTGAAATGGATGTAATGGCGAAAAGGGCTTGCACCCAAAATATTGGGGAATGCTTTACAGAGCCAGAAATGGATTCAGGGATCAGTAGGAGAGTTCTAGTGATGCAGAAGAAGTATATAAGCTATGAGACACTGAGGAGGGACATGACTCCATGTCAAACACCAGGGTCTTCATACTACAACTGCCATGCTGGAACTGCAAATCCTTACAATAGAGGTTGTGAGGTCATTACTGGATGTGCAAGAGGTATCATCAAAACTTGATGATGTATTAGCATTGAGAAATGCAACAACTTTCTTTCCTTTTAATGTGCCTTTTCTTTGTGGGTATGAAGCATGATTGTACTTTTAAGATATTTACTTCGATATGCTAGATAAATGTATGATTAGCTTGATTTTAGAGGGGAGATCTTGTGTTATCTATCAGGAAAATGTCCATGTAGATTTAATGCTTATTAGGGGAGTTTTTACAAAGCAAAACTTCAGTCATAAATATGATTTAGAATTTGAACAATCCATGATTATAAATTTGACCTAGAGTTCTTGGATTGTTTCTGATTATTTCCTCCCTTTTGAGAGATTGAAATCTGTACAGTTGGAAGCTAAACTTTCAAAAAGCTAGTTTTGTGCTTAGCTAATGTTTCTATAATTTCTTTCTAGGAAGATATATATATATATATATAGAGAGAGAGAGAGAGAGAGAGAGAGAGAGAGAGTAGGAGTGATAGGATACCATAAATTTTAAGTGTGCAAGCCTTACAAACTAATGTGCCACAAATCACAAAAATGTAAATAAGACATTTTGTTATTATTTTGTTAAAGTGGCTTCAATTATATTTATTGTCATCTCAATTTGTAAAGATTTTGTAGCAAAAATGGTATTTAGCATTCTATAGTGATCCCGGAGGATTGCATCCTCATACAAAAGGGAAGGTTAGACTGATACAGCTGGCCTGTCCTTTATTGAGCTGAATGTACTTTTATCACCTCTGGTCCTCAACCCATGCCACCACTTGCCATCCCATCCTATTCATCTTCCACCATGCCAGGCCCATGGGCAGAGGAGAACCAGCCTTCAACAGTTGGTTAACTTGGTTCATGGGGGAATCCAGCGCTTACCTCCTTGTAACTTGTAAGCTACTGCTAGCACATGATGCAAAGTCAAAGGAGCTTCGTTATATAGCATTTCTTGATGGAAGGGATAACATCTCATTTTCCACGTAATATAATATAGAATAACCTCATTACCATCTAAAGTGGTGGGAACATGGGCTGTACTGCACTGATGCTATACGCTTCACTCTGTTCTCCACTGTCTTCTGATTCAATAAGAATTACTTACTACCGTGAGTAAG
The DNA here is from genome assembly GCF_002906115.3 of Quercus suber. NCBI lineage: Eukaryota > Viridiplantae > Streptophyta > Magnoliopsida > Fagales > Fagaceae > Quercus > Quercus suber. The sequence continues at coordinate 1,735,213 of NW_027069545.1, forward strand.
AAATGCCATTTTCTTTGGACAAATGCTCAATCCTGTCGCAAAAATCTGAGGCTTTAACTTCTCACATTAGCTTCCATGACAATCGCTAGGCACTTATACCAAATTCTTTAGAAGGGTTCAATATTTTCCTCAAACTTGATCACAGATTTCAGATTCTAATTAAGCATTCTTCTTCCTATCTTGCCGCTTATTTTTCAGCAGAGGGAATTGGTCGAAGTAGTAGGAGTTCAACTTAGGGAATAAGTATAAAAGATCTCCTAACTAATTTACACATTTTCATTACCTACTCCAGATGTCACAATATACTCGGATTTCATAGAATAAATTGCAATGCATGTTTCTTGGATGAACAAGTAACAGCATCACCTCTCATGGTAAAAAAAAAAAAAAAAAAATCGATCTACTTGTGGATTTATAGTATGATTTCATTTTAGCCCAATCACCATTTGAATAACATTCTAATACAGGTTAAAGCTCATCTTAACATAATCCATAGTGCATGGTAACCTAAGGATATCTCAAAAATATCTATATTTCTCTCCAATGGTATTTATTAGGATTAGATTTTGTAAAGTTGTGATTTACAATTATATTTTATGTTGGCTTTATTTTATGACAAAAGGTGTTGTAATTGCATTAAATTATTTCCTTATATTTTGTGGGATTTTATTGTATTGGATTTAGTATTAAATTTGTGAAGAATCAAGCCTGCAATGAAGACCAATACAGTTTTGCGACTGTCTCGCCCGTAAAAAGGCCGCGTGTGAAGCACTTGATTAGAAGTTGAAGAGTCATGCCAGCCTGTCATTTCGCGAGTACTTCGCGAGAAAAGTCATCTCGCGAAATACCCACGAAACTCTTTGCTTGAAGGATTTTAAGTGTGACTCTTATACCCTTCACCCATACTATATATATCCTCATTACCTACAAAAGGTAAATGAGGCTATTTAGAGAAAAACCCTAGAGAGGTTTTCACAACACACCCACCTTTTAAAGAGAGAGCTACTCGTCATTTAGTGAGAAATCATTGTAGTCTCTTCTCATTCCCCTCTCCCATTGTTATACCTTGAGAGAAAATTTGTACTCAAACATAACTCACACATATTCAGAGTACTTGTAACCGCTTATGATTGATAATAGTAGATTCTTAGGAATGGTGACCTGAAATTCATCCAGTAGGGTTTTGCCTTGATAGTTTTTCCTATTTGTAAACAAATCACCTATATCAAATTTATTTTCCGCTGCATTTAGATAATTTGGTGATTTGTTTGTGTTGCCATGTTATTGCATGTAATTGAACCTAATTAATTAACTTGAGTAATTAATTAATTAATTTGCAACAAGTCAATTCATTTTAACCTAACAAATGGTATCAGAATGGGTATACTCTGATTAGGTTTTAATATTTACTGTGTGATCCATTGACCCTTGTTGTCATGGCCACAAGCGGCAGGAAAAGATTTTTTTTATTTCAAATACAACTTGCTTTTCTAATCTCCATATGATTGAGTGTTTCAGAAAATGTAAATCTAAAAGTTAATTGAAAGCTATTTTGATGATTGTTGAAAAGGTCTTAGTGTGACAATGAAGAGACTAGACTATCTCAAAATGAAAATGTGCAAAGGAGTTCATTTGAGAAATGTGAAAATTAAAGGTTTTGCTCATAAATGGCAGTTGAGAGAGAAAACCATTCCTATTGATTTGTCAAGTAAGCGTGAAGTGTGCTTTATGATGAAGTCAGCATTTAAAGTAATGGATACATGTTTGTGGTACCTTGAAAATGGATGCTCGAGACACATGACTAGAGATCGTTCTCTCTTTTAGGTTTTCAAGTCTAAGAAATGTGGAAATGTCACTTTCGGTGATGGAAGCAGATTACAAATAAAAGAGAAGGGAACCATCTCTTTACCTAGACTGCTAGACATCACAAATGTATTGTATGTAAAAGGTTGAGAGTGAACTTGTTGAGCATAAGTCAGATTTGTGATCAAGACTTCATGCTGCTATTCTTAAAAGGGAAATGTCTCGTTTTGAATAAGTCTGAAAAGAAACTCATAAGCGGAGTTCGAACTTTGGATAACTGCTATGGATTGGTACCTGATGCTGACATTATGTGCAATAGTGTTCATTTGCCAAATAAAGACTTATGTCACCAAAGGATGGGACGTGCGAGCTACAAACATCTGTCAATTATATCTAAGCTAGAATTAGTGTTGGGAATACCAAAACTCAGCAAGGTTAGCAATGTTGTGTATGAACCATGTCAATTTGAGAAATAGACGAAAGCAAGACATCCAGGCACTCAGACATCAGCTATGTCCAGACCTTTGGAGCTACTATATCTAGATCTCATGGGTCCAACTAGAACCAAATCTATTGGAGGAAAGAGATACATCATGGTTGTAGTAGATGATTTCACCAGATACACATGGTCATTCTTCTCAAATCCAAGTCAGATGCTCTTGAGCACATTGAAACTTTGTGTACAAGACTGCAAAATAGGAAGAACATGAAGATTGATTGAATTCGCAATGATTATGGTAAAGAATTCGAGAACTCATACATGGAATCTTTATGAACTAGATATGGTATATCTTAAGAATTCTTTGCTCTTATTACTCCTCAGCAAAATGGTGTGGTAGAAAGAAAGAAAAGAGTCATTTAGGAAATGGCTAGAGCTATGTTACACAATAAAGATGTGGCCAGAAATTTATGGGGAGAAGTAGTCAACACTGCATGTCATACGGTTAACAAAGTATATTTTAGACCTGGTACAAAGAAGACTCCCTATGAATTGTGCAAGGGAAGAAAGCAATATAAAGTATTTCAGAATCTTTGGAAGTACATGTTTCATTATTAAGGATAGAGAAAATATGGGAAAGTTGGACTCCCGAAGCGATGAAGGAATATTTCTAGAATACTCCTCTACAAGCAAAGCTTATCTGGTGTACTACAAAAAGAACCAAGAAAGTGATGGAAACTATTAATGTTGTTATTGATGAAGTTTCAGATTCTGATTTCGAGAAAAGTAGTGAGGAAATACCTAAGGAAATTCTTCCTCTAGAGCCTAAAGTTGTTAAAGAGGAAGTTGATTAAAAGCCCGTTTCTTAAAGTACTCCAAGTACTTCAAGTGTTGTAGAAGTCTTTGTATATATTCCTAAATCACCTGAGCCTGAATCTCATGAAGAGAAAGGACCTTCCTTAAGGACTAAGCTGAATTACTCTTCTAAAGTTATTGTGGAAAATATGAACAAACTGACACTAAGAAAGCGTACAGTTGAAAAACTCACTGTTGACTTGTTAGGCAAAAGTATTGGTTCTTCCTTATATAAAAGCATGATAGGTAGTCTCCTTTACCTTACTATTAGTAGACCTGACATTAGTTACAGTGTAGGAGTGTGTGCTAGATATTAGGCAAACCCTAAAGAGTCTTATATGATTGCTTTAAAAAGAATCATAAAATATGTCAAAGCCTCTACTGATTTCGGAGTGTGGTATAACAAGGACATAAACGATGTCTTAGCTGGGTATTCTGATGCGGATTGAGCTGGGAATGCTGATGATAGAAAAAGTACATTGGGGGTTGCTTTTATATGGGTAATAATCTTGTCTCTCGGATAAGTAAGAAGTAGAATTTCATCTCCTTATCCACTGTTGAGGCAGAATACATCGCTGCTAGTAGCTGTTGCACCTAACTTCTATGGATGCAACCTTCCTGATTATGGTATTTGTCAAGAACATCTTACCATTTATTGTGACAATATCAATGTCATTAACATCTCTATAAATCCTGTTCAACATTCTCGAACAAAGCATATAGAGCTACTACACCACTTCATTTGAGAACTTGTTGAAGATGGCACATTCACTCTTAAGTTCATCCACACTGATGATCAGAAAGCCAATTTGTTCACTAAGCCTCTTAATAGCAAACATTTGTTTGTTTCAGTTTTGTTTTATATAAAAATAAAAAATTTTAAAAAAAAATTTAAAAATATAAAAAAATATAAAAACAGTGTGTTTATATATGTTGGTACTTGTGTACTTTTAGTGGCCATTAAAATAAAGTTTCTAAACTTTGTATCTTTTGTAACTTAAATGAGCATCTCTATGCATAACTAAGCAAGTGAGCTTTATAGCTTATGTCTGTGATGAGAACAATTAAGTGATCTTTCACTTTTTATACTCTAATCACTCTTTTTGATAGAAATGACTTAAAAATCCTAAGAGAAAAGTATTAATAACAATCTTACCACTAAATCTTGTCAATCATATATAACATCTGTATGCTCTGGCATAGAAAAATTGTGATATTTTTGGCTTACATAATTGGGTATTTCTTTTCTTCCTATATATGCCCATGCATGGTATGTTCAAAAAGAAAAATATGCAAAGAACATGAAAAGCAAAAAGATCAATATGCTTTTAATAATGGTTGTAAGTATGTTTCTAGGAGATATGAGAGTTATATGATATACCTTAAATGTGATAATCTCTATTAAACAGTTATGATTGTGTGTGAAGTGTATTAGATCACCTTTGATGATGCACAAAAAATCTTCAGTGAGTTGATCATCCACACACGTCAATGGGTGCACCTGAAGAACAAAAGAGAAGAACCAATCAAAGGGCACCAGTGGAGTACCGGCCAAAGACCCTCCGAAGGTTAAGTCAGAAGAGAGCTCCAACAATGCTTGAGAGTTTAAGCTTTAGAGAAATTGAGCATACCTTATTTTCTAAGAGTCTTTGGGTTTTTATAGTAGTGTAAAACCGACCTCCGTTTCTTGTGTAGCAAGATGTTTCCTTATGGAGAAGATCATCAGTAATGGGCAGATATTATGAGATCCTCCTTATGTTAGGATTCTATTCGTATTGGGACTCTATAGGATAGGGTTAATTGTGAGACGCAAGTTGTTTCGATTTAGGATTCCATGGAGATCACTAAAACCAGGTAGATGCCACGTGGCCTTTAGATCCGTCCATTATCAGCCCACTGATCTAGCACCGTCAAGTTTATTTAAATGGATCCGTCATCCCTAATTTTACCATCTTCAGTTGCCCCCTCACTCCACAGGTCCGTGATCTGATGATGCACAAAAAATCGTTAGTGTGTTGATTGTCCATACACCTCAATAGGTGCACCTGAAGAACAAAAGAAAAGAACCAATCAAAGGGCACCGGTGGGGTATTGGCCAAAGACCCTCCGAAGGTTAAGTCAGAAGAGAACTCCAACAATACTTGAGAGTTTAAGCTTTAGAGAAATTGAGCGTATCTTATTTTCTGAGGGCCTTTGGGTTTTTATAGTAGTGTAGAACCGATCTCCGTTTCTTGTGTAGCAAGATGTTTCCTTATGGAGAAGATCATCATTAATGGGCGGATATTATGAGATCCTCCTTATGTTAGGATTTTATTCATATTGGGACTCTATAGGATGGGGTTAATCGTGAAACGCAAGTTGTTTCCATTTAGGATTCCTTAGAGATCACTAAAACCAAGCAAATGCTACGTGGCCTTTAGATCCGTCCATTATCAGCCCATATGGGTCCGTGATCTAATGATGCACAAAAAACCGTTAGTGAGTTGATCGTCCACACACGTCAATGGGTGCACCTGAAGAACAAAAGAGAAGAACCAATCAAAAGGCACTGGTAGGGTACCGGCCAAAGACCCTCCGAAAGTTAAGTCAAAAGAGAGCTCCAACAATGCTTGAGAGTTTAAGCTTTAGAGAAATTGAGCGTACCTTATTTTTTGAGGGCCTTTGGATTTTTATAGTAGTGTAGAACCGACCTCCGTTTCTTGTGTAGCAAGATGTTTCCTTATGGAGACGATCATCATTAATGGGCAAATATTATGAGATCCTCCTTATTTTAGGATTCTATTCGTATTGGGACTCTATAGGATAGGGTTAATCATGAGACGCAAGTTATTTCCATTTAGGATTCCTTGGAGATTACTAAAACCAGGTGGATGCCAAGTGGCCTTTAGATCCGTCCATTATTAACCCACTGATCTAGCATCGTCAAGTTTATTTAAATGGATCTGTCATCCCTAATTTTACCATCTTCAGTTGCCCCTTCACTCTATGGGTCCATGATCTGATGATGCACAAAAAATCGTCAGTGAGTTGATCGTCCACACACGTCAATGGGTGCACCTGAAGAACAAAGAGAAGAACCAATCAAAGGGCACCGGTGGGGTACCGGCCAAAGACCCTCTGAAAGTTAAGTCAGAAGAGAGCTCCAATAATGCTTGAGAGTTTAAGCTTTAGAGAAATTGAGCGTACCTTATTTTCTGAGGGCCTTTCGGTTTTTATAGTAGTGTAAAACCGACCTCCGTTTCTTGTGTAGCGAGATGTTTTCTTATGGAGAAGATCATCATTAATGGGCGAATATTATGAGATCCTCCTTATGTTAGGATTCTATTCATATTGGGACTCTATAGGATGGGGTTAATCGTGAGACGCAAGTTGTTTCCATTTAGGATTCCTTGGAGATCACTAAAACCAGGTGGATGCCACGTGGCCTTTAAATCCGTCCATTATCAGGCCACTGATCTAGCACCGTCAAGTTTATTTAAATGGATCCGTCATCCCTAATTTTACCATCTTCAATTGCCCCCTCACTCCATGGGTCCGTGATCTGATGATGCACAAAAAATCGTCAGTGAGTTGATTGTCCACAAACGTCAATGGGTACACTTGAAGAACAAAAGAGAAGAACCAATCAAAGGGCACCGGTGGGGTATGGGCTAAAGACCCTCTGAAGTTTAAGTCAGAAGAGAGCTCCAATAATGCTTGAGAGTTTAAGCTTTAGAGAAATTGAGCGTACTTTATTTTCTGAGGGCCTTTGCTTTTTTATCGTAGTGTAGAACTGACCTCCGTTTCTTGTGTAGCAAAATGTTCCCTTATGGAGAAGATCATCATTAATGGGCGGATATTATGAGATCCTTCTTATGTTAGGATTTTATTCGTATTGGGACTCTGTAGGATAAGGTTAATCGTGAGACGCAAGTTATTTCCATTTAGGATTCCTTAGAGATCACTAAAACCAGGTGGATGCCACGTGGCCTTTAGATCCGTCTATTATCAGCCCACTGATCTAGCACCGTCAAGTTTATTTAAATGGATCCGTCATCCCTAATTTTACTATCTTCAGTTGCCCCCTCACTCTATGGGTTCGTGATCTGATGATGCACAAAAAATCGGCAGTGAATTGATCGTCCACACACGTCATTGGGTACAGCTAAAGAACAAAAGAGAAGAACCAATCAAAGGGCACCAATGGGGTATCGGCCAAAGACCCTCCGAAGGTTAAGTCATCCCTAATTTTATCATCTTCAGTTGCCCCCTCACTCCCTAGGTCTGTGATCTGATGATGCACAAAAAATCGTCATTGAGTTAATTGTCCACACACATCAATGGGTACACTTGAAGAACAAAAGAGAAGAACCAATCAAAGGGCACTGGCGAGGTACCGGCCAAAGACCCTCCGAAGGTTAAGTCAGAAGAGAGCTCCAACAATGCTTCAGAGTTTAAGCTTTAGAGAAATTGAGCGTACCTTATTTTCTAAGGGCCTTTGAGTTTTTATAGTAGTGTAGAACCGACCTCCGTTTCTTGTGTTGCAAGATGTTTCCTTATGGGGAAGAACATTATTAATGGAAGGATATTATGAGATCCTCCTTATGTTCGGATTCTATTCGTATTGGGACTCTATAGGATAGGGTTAATCGTGAGACGCAAGTTGTTTCCATTTAGGATTCCTTGGAGATCACTAAAACTAGGTGGATGCCACGTAGCCTTTAGATCCGTCCATTATCAGCCCACTGATCTGGCACTGTCAAGTTTATTTAAATGGATCTGTCATCCCTAATTTTACCATCTTCAACCTCATATCTTTAATCTTCATAATAAGAGAAACTTGTGCTCTCTTGCTATGTTTTCACACATGACACGCATACTCTTTGCTACTTTTGATAAATGTGCAGGTATAGTGTGTCTTGGCAATCACAAGGAATACATGTGTTAATATATGCTCACTAAACTGTCTTAACTCATTTTTGAAATATAAAATTGGTTAGACTTGTTTTTGTGTGTGTGTGTGTGTGTTGTATCTATGGATGCTTTGCTTATATGTTGAGAGATGTTTTGAGAGATTAACATGTTGAGTGGATCTTTGTTTAGGTAGCTTGCTTGTTGCATTCATCTTTATGTGTTTTTCCTCCTTTGAAAAACCTCTTTTCTTCAAGCTCGATAGAACCTCGACAGATACCTCGACACATGCTTTTCTATCGAGTCTCTTTGCTTTGCTCTCGATAGATTCTCAACAGCAGGCCGATCAATCGAGATTTTCTTCTAACCTCTCTGTCTATTGGATAGATCCTCAACACATTCTCGATCCATTGAGATTTTTGGGTTTCTTCTCTATAACACATCGACAGCTTCTCGATCCATTGAGATATTTTCCTTGAGCTTCTGTCTCCTCAACACTTTCTTGACAGATCTTCGATCCATCAAGCTCATGTTTTTACCGTCAACAGTACTTCGACAGCACCTCAACAGATTCGCTTCTGTCGAGATTTAGTGTTCTATAGATTCTCGACAGAATCTTCATCCATCACGCTGCATTTTTCTATATATAGTTGAAGCGTGATCTGGTTTTCATTTTCTCATTTCTCTCTCGATAGAAAACTCTCTCTCTTGACCCAAAACTCTTTCTCATTCTCAAATCTCCTCACCCACGTGTTCTTCGGCCTAAATCAAGCTCAAAACACTTGGTAAGTGTTCTCATCTTCTCTCTTTTCATGCATTCATACATTTTAGACCTTGGTTTTGGGTTTTTCAAAAAATTTGGGGTTTTTGTGTTTTTCATGAAATTTTTTGGGTTGGGCTTTGTGAAATTGTTGTTATATGGTCATGCATTGCATCTTCTATACACTATAACAATGTTTCATACATTTGTTTTATGAGTGCTTGATTAAACTTATGAGTGCTGTTAGGTTTGGATTGAGTTTTTCCCATGATATTTTTAATTTTTGCACATCACATGTTCATGCATTCTTTATGCATACGTTCTTTCCTTTTCTTTTCTATTTTGAACCTGTGTTTTGTTTCCTTATGTTCTCTTCTCTCTCTCTCTCTCTCTCTCTCTCTCTCTTGGATAGAACCTCTCTATGGCACCCAAATAGAGAAAATCTACTCCGGCTTGGAACCCTCTTTGTAGTTTCGAGTCATCCTCTTTTGATCCTCATGTTCCATCTTTTATCCAGTTCCGTGATGAGAATGCCAAGATGAACTTCTCTGAGAACTTTCAGAACCATGGAGTTTATCTAAAATGCCAGGTCATTCTGTCGGATTTCTCCGACACTACTTTACCTGAAGTCATTCGGGCTCGGGGATGGGAGTCATTCTATAGGAAACCCAAGAGGTGTCCAGTCATGTTCATTCAGGAGTTTTACTCAAACATGCACACCATCGATATCTCTATGCCTTAGTTTACTACGACATTCAGAGGCACACGTTTCGTAGTTACCCAAGATCTTATATCTAAGGTACTACATGTTCCTAAGGTAGCACATCCTGACTACCCTAGTTGTGAGCATCTCAAGACAATGTTTAGAGACGAGCTTATCTCTCACTTTTATGAGAAACCTTTTTTTTTTTTTTTTGGTGGTTTTCTAAACAAACCCTTGCCTGGGCTTCGCTAAAGGCCCTCGCTTTTTGAACATGGTGACCTTCACTCTCACTCCACGATCTCATAATTACTTCATCACTGAGCCTCATGCTTGTTTTCTTCTTTCCTTGATGGAAGATCTTTCCATTGACTTTTCCTCACTTCATCACATCTATCATAGATGTGTATCAGGACATTACTACACGTGATTAGCTCACCTTCCCTTCGGCTATATCGCATATCCTCACATACTTTCACATTCTCATTCCTCTCTATCCTTTTTTCACCATCATGGGTGCCATCAGCATCGGTTCTGTTTGGCAGAGTAAGGCTTAGCTCTAATCGAAGCGGCCACGAATGGAGACTACCGATCTTGTAGCTTTCGCTGTTCCACCCTCTTCCTCAGCTCCTTCTACCTCCGCAGCTTTAGCAGATGGAGGCTGACTTTGGTGGTTGTCTTGACAATCTCACCGATGAGATGTGTTAGATGAACACCCGAGTCAGTCGCATTACCCACAGACAGGCTCGCATGGCAGGTCTTACTCCTTCTCCCTCTCCTTCTCCAGAGATCTCGCCTGATGATGATGATAAGGATGATGAGAATGGTGCTACCTCTTCCGGTGATGATGAGATGACGACCTCTCAGTGACTTACCCTTTGTCATTTGTGATAAAAAGGGGAAGTAGTTTTGGGTTTAAGAGTAGTCTTGTTTTTAAAAGGAGAGTTAGTATAGGACATTTTTGATAAGGGGTGTATATAGTTTTAGGGGATGTAGTGAGGTTTATATGTACTTTTCTTTCTTTTTAGTTACATTAGCCTCTTGTACATTGATCATTATGACATACATTGTACTTTATTTTCTTATATATGATAATGATGTATGTTCTTTTTCTTCACTTACCTCTACATGTGTTATTTTTTTTCTCACTATTTATACACATGTTTCTTTATGTACACAATCCTTATTTCTGTTTCACACATGATGCCTTGATGAGTTTTGTTTATGTGTTTCAAAAAGATAGGTTGCGAAAGTCTTTCATGCCATGGACTCTCTTCTTACAAAATTTTTCAAGAATTTATAGTAGGAATAGGTTTATTTTGTAATACAATAAGTGGTTATGAGTTTAGTGATTTAAGACTTCTCTCATGATTATTTGTTTGTTGTGGTTTTGTCACGGATTGCCAAAGGGGGAGATTGTTAGGGACATATTTTATGTAATTAGCTAATCCTTTAACAAAATGCATTTTACTTGTAATTAGGTAGATCTAAGATGAGTTTAAGACTTCGAAAAACATGTTATTCAAGTCAAGTGTTAATGCCATAAAGATCTGACCAAGAAATAAGTGAAGAAGAGCTGTTTATTAAAGCTCGACAGATATCTCGACATAAACAATATCTATCGAGATTTAAGAATGAAACTCAACAGAAACTCGATAGAAGCTGAATCTGTCGAGATCTACAAAATCAAAATTTTCAGATCAATTATAGGTCGGTATTTCGGGATAGGCTTGGTAAGATTCCTTATACTTGTAACCACTTGTGATTGATAATAATGGATTCTTGGGAGTGGTGACCTGAAATTCACTCGTTGGAGTTTTACCTCGGTGGTTTTCCTCATTCGTAAATAAATCACCTGTGTCAAATTTATTTTCCGCTGTTTTTAGATAATTTGGTGATTTGTTTGTGCTGTCATACTATTGCATGTAATTGAACCTAATTAATTAACTTGGGTAATTAATTAATTAATTTGCAAGGGGTCAATTCATTTTAACCCAACATTGATAAAACCTTAATTTTCGGAGGTTGGCAGTAAAAAACATGATTTTGTAGTCCTAGCATTGCTCTTTGAAAAGTGGTTATGTAAAAAAATTGAAATTATCACACTAAAATATATAGGAAATTTTGCACGAGCTTATACGAATTCTTTAAGTAGGATACAATATCTTTTTTTTTTTTTTGAAAAAATAAAGAAAAGAAAAGCAAAGCTCTACATGTGGAAAGTGAAGAACCACACCAACCTCTCTTAACCTGAATCTACAAGAGAAAAAGCAAGTTTGTATTTTATTTTTCTTTTTTCCTTTAGCTGAAACTAAGGGTTTGTTTGGTTAGAGAGATGGAAAAGTGGGAGGATAGAAACTATGAGATGATGGAAAAGTAAAAGATAGAAGAAATTTAGTTTTCTCATGTGTATTTGGTTGGGAGGATAGAAAAGTGGAGGGATGGAAAACTCATTTGTTTGGTTAAGGAGAAAAGTTGAAAGATGGAAGATATGGTTTGTATAAGTTTGCCCTAATAACCTTACACAAAAACTTTCACAAAATGCTAGAATTAATTAATTTTTACTGAAAAATGATGCACATATTTTATATATATATATATATAAATAAAATAAAATAAAACCCACACACCAAATAAAGACACGCACATACCAAGTAAACAAACATCCCACGCATTATTTCTCAAAAAAAAAATCCTCTTAAAAAAACGACACTCAAAAACACCATTTGCAAATCTGATGAAGAGATCNACATTACAAGGCAGTTCAAAAAGTTTATAAAGAATGCCAATGCTAAAGGATTTGACAAAGACCGCAAGCAATCTAGCTCGTCTCAATTCAAGAGTCAAGACAAAGGGAAGAAGGATGCTAAGGATGGCGGTCAGTACACTGTTCCCTCAGGACCTAAGTGTTTCGGATGTCAAGGCTTTGGACACATGAAACAAGAGTGCCCTACGTATCTCAAGACCATTGGGAAAAGCAAGGCACTTGCTGCTACCCTGAGCGATATCGAACCTGAGGATGATTCGGACAATGAGGATGATGGAATCCTAAATGCCTTTACTGCTACTGTAAATCCTATTAAGGGGATTGTTGAAGATGTGGATGAAGAAGAGGACTTGGTGGAGTCCAAGTTTGAAAAGATGGATGAACAAGATGACATTCACACAGCCTATGCAAAATTATACAAGGTCTCGAAAAAGCATGAGAAGTTGTATAGGATGGTCACCAAGAAGCTCAGTGATGTGGAGCTTGAACGAGAAAAAATCTCCACGAAGTTTGATGAAGCCAATCAAACTATTGAAGCACTGAGATTTGAGAACAATTTCTTGGCTGAAAAGACCAAGAAGCTTGAGGCAGAGCTGTTCCAAGTCAGAGCTCAGTTGGAGAGGACTTCAAGTACAAAGCTTGACGAGATGCTCAGCTTTCAGAAATCTGCTTCTGACCGAACCGGTTTAGGGTATGATTTCTCTTCTCCTAGTATTGCTTCTACTAGTACTACTGTTTTTGTTTCACCTGCTAATAATGTTGAATTTGAGAACAATGATGTTAAAACTATTTTAGCTAGTGAGAACATAGACAAGGGTAAATCTATCTTAGGAGTACCCCTAAGCTTGATAAGAAAGAGACTAAAAACCCTAGGGCTAAGAAGGGCAATACTCAAAAGTCTAAACAAAAGAAGTAGCATCTCTGCCATCATTGTAGAGCAACTGGACATACTCGACCAAATTGCTATAAGTGGATAGCCACTCAACAGAGCAACAGTATGATCTCATCGGGAAACTAGAATTAGTTTCCATCCTCTTTTGCTCCTCTTGGAGATCTACTTAAAGCCCTCATGTTCCTTTCAAACTTGAACGGTTTCAATTCTTCCCCCTTACCGCTGGATCAAGGGTTTGTCAAACGGAAATGTTCTTCCAAGGTGTGGAAGGAAAAAGGCTTTAAATGATTTAGTCACTTTTTCTTTCTCTTCCCTTTCTTGTTTTTGAGTATGCATTACTTGTATATTTTGCTTTCTTGTTTTGAGTTAGTCTAGTTTTATGCTTTGCTTTATTTAACATGTTTTTGTTTATTTTTGTTTAGTTTTGCTTTATTTTTTTTTAATAAAATTAAAAAATTAAAAAATCAGAAAATACAAAAACAGTGTGTGTTTTGTATACATTGGTACTTGTGTACCTTGGATGGCCATTGAAACAAAGTTTTCTAAACTTTATATCTTTTGTAGCTTAGATGAGCACATCTATGCACAACTAAGTAAGTGAGCTTTGTGACTCGTGTTTGTGATGAGTAAGATTAAGTAATCTCTTGTACTTAACACTCGTATCACTCTTTTTGACGGGAATGGGCTAGAAAATCCTAAGAGAAAGGCATAAAAACCATCTTACCACTGTTGCCCACTAATCATGAAATGACATCTGTATGCTTCAGCATAGCAAAAGTGCAATGTCAAAAGCTTAACATCAATGGGTATTTCTTCTCTCTCTCTCTCTCTCTCTCTCTCTTATGCCCATGCATGATATGCTTAACAAAAGATAATATACAGAGAAAAAGAAAAGCAAAAAGAATCAAAATGCTTTATATAAGATTGCAAGCGTGTCTTCTAGGAGATGTGGGAGTTATAGGTTGTACCTTGAAGGTGATAGTCCCCATCAAGCAGTTATGATAGCGTGTGAGTTAAAACGATTTTCTCATATCTCAAATCGTCATAACATGTAGACATTTATGCAATCTTATGATGTTTTTCACACACAACACGCAATATTCTTTGCTACTCTTGATACATGTGCAGGTACAATGTGATTTGGCCATCACAAGGAATACATGTGTTAATGTATGCTCACTAAACTGTCTTGACTCGTTTTTGAAATATAAAATTGGTTAGACTTGTTTAGTGTGTGTGTGTGTGTGTGTGTGTGTGTGTTTTGGATCTAAATGCTTGACGTTGTTTTTGTTGAGAGATGTTTTTGAGAGCTTAAAATGTTGTTTGGATCTTTGATTGAGTAGCATACTTGATTTCATTCATATCTATGTTTTTCTCTTTTTTGAAAAACTATTTTTGAGCAATCTCGATAGCTTCTCGATACCTCTCGACAACTAGGCTATCTATCGAGCCTTTTGATCTTCCTTTTTGGATAGTTGTTATCGCAATTTCAATCCATTGAAGTTTTTTAGAATTTGGCTCGATAGCTTCTTGACAGCTTCTTGATCCATCGAGAGAGTTTCTGTATGCTCGATAGATGCTCGATAGCTTCTCGATCCATCAAGGTCACTTTGCAGTGGACACCTCTCGATAGCTCATCGACACCTCTCGACACCTTTCGATCCATCGAGAATTGTGATTTCCTATATAAAGCTTCAGCGCAATTTTTTCTCATTTTTTCTCCGATCTCTCTCGATACTTTTTGACCCCTCACCTCCTTCAACACTTTTCTCTCTCTCTCTAAACCTCATATTTGCATTTTAACAATGTTTCAGGCATTATAAGTGTGTACTCTATATGTTGAAATAATGTGTACTGGTAGGATTGGATTGGGCTGAGTCCATGATGTTTTTACTTTTGCATGTCACATGATCATGCATTTTTCATGCATACGTACCATTTTTTTATCTTTATCTTATTGATATTTATTTGTGTTGGTACTCTCTCTCTCTCTCTCTCTCTCTCTCTCTCTCTCTCTCTCTCTCTCTCTCTCTCTCTCTCGGTTAGTTGCTCTATGGCACCTAAACGTAAGTTTGTTCCATCCCGGAACCCTATTCGTTCCGGGGCATCTACTTCTAACCAATGAGCTTCCTGATCTTCATCTTTGTTGAATTGAAGAACTTTGTAGCCAACAACCTCTTCAAGTTGCTGGAGTTAGTAACGTACTGGGATCCATGCACATTGGTTAGTCACGTACTGGGATTCATGCATCAAGGGAAAGATTGCTGCTACAATACAAGTCCAATTGGGTATTGGGGTAAGGGTTCAACTATAGGTTGGTATTTTGGGATAGGCTAAAGGGTTTGGTAAGATTCCTTATACTTGTAACCACTTGTGATTGATAATAATAGATTCTTAGGAATGGTGACCTTAAAATCACCCAGTGGGGTTTACCTCGGTGATTTTCCCTATTCGTAAAGAAATCACCTGTGTCAAATTTATTTTCTGCTGCATTTAGATAATTTAGTTATTTGTTTGTCCTGCCACGCTATTGCAAATCTAATTAATTAACTTGAGTAGTTAATTAATTAATTACAAAGGGGTCGATTCATTTTAACCCAACAACCCCGACTAGATTATAGATATTCAATGGCTGTGCCCTCCCAAAAAGGCTAAAGTAGTGCAAAGACTAACCGGGATGATTGCCTCCTTGAATAGGTTTGTATCAAGATCAACAGATAGATACTGACCATTCTATCAACGGTTGAAGAAGTGGAAGGGTTTTTAGTGGACTGAGGAATGTGACATGGTGTTTAAAGATTTAAAGTCTTACCTAGCCAGCCCGCCCATTTTATCTAGACCTAAGCCCAAAGAGGACTTATACAAGTATTTGGCGGTATCCGATCGTGCCATTAGTTCGGTGTTGCTTAGGCGATAGAAGGGGGTCCAGAGATCGGTATTTTACCTCAGTAAAATGTTAGTGGATGCGGAGACTTGGTATCTGCCATTGGAAAAGATGGCACTGGCATTGGTGCATGCTATGAGGAAACTACCACATTACTTCCAAGCTCATACAGTGTGGGTATTGACCAAGTACCCCTTGCAATCACTTTTAAGGAGGTCGGATTTCACTGGGAGGATAGCAAAATGAGGGACAAGACTTTGTGGCTGAATTTACTCCTTCTCAAGGAGCTTCTGTTGGAATATGTCAGGTCAAGGTTAAACGCTAGCAAGTGTGTTAGGACATATGTGATTCACTTGTTAAGAACATATGTCACTACTTTATGTAATTGGCTAATCTTTTGACAAAACGCACTTTACTTGTATTTTGGTAAATCTAAGATGTGTTTAATACTTCAAGAAACTTTGTTTCAAGATCAAGTGTTGAAGCCATGCAAGTCTGTCCAAGATTCAAGCTGAAAAGTACCTGTCATTAAAGCTCGACAGCTAGCCATCTATCGAGGTTTACAGAGCTGTTTAGCCCCGTGGCTCGATAGCAGCTTGACAGATAGGGTATCTGTTGAGATTTAAGAAAAACATATTTTCAGTTCTGTTTTAACTTCAATCCGTGTTTATATGTTTGGACTTTCTTTTCTCACAACCCTAGACATATAAAAGGATTATTTTAAGGGCCATCAAAGAATACACAAGTTGCATAAGCTTTGGAAAAAGTTTGCTCAAACAAATTGTGATCAGAGACAAAGTTTTGCCCTAGTTCATCATTCTTGAAGAAGTTGCTGTGTATGTGTACCATAGGGTTTTGTGACCAAGCATCTTCTTGATCTTCATCGTGTGGATGAATTGAAGAACTTTGCAGCCAACAATCTTCTCTAGTTGGTGATTGAAGTCGCATACTGGGATTCGCGCAATTGGTTAGTCACGTACTTGGGAGCCATGTATCAAAAGGAGAAATTGTCACTACGGAACAAGTCCAATTGGGTATTGGGGTAAGAGTTCAACTGTAGGTTGGTATAAGGTATTGGGATTCCTTTACTTGTAACCACTTATTGTGATAATAGTAGAATTTCAGAAGTGGTGACCTGAAAATCACCTGGTGGGGTTTTTGCCGTGTAGGTTTTCCCTATTCGTAAACAAATCACCATGTTAATTTAATTTTCACTGCATAATTAGTTTAGTTGGTAATTTATTTGTGCTACCACGCGCTTTGCATGTTAATTAATTTAATTAATTCACTTGGCTAAATTAATTGGTTAATTTATCACAAGGAGTCAATATGCGTTTGGCCTATCAAATGGTATCAGAGCAGGCACACTCTGATTAGGTTTAATCTTTGCCGTGTTGATCCATTGACCCCTGTTTGTCAGGGATAAAGGACAATCATTAATTATACCTCCTTTATTTGATGGTACTAACTATGCATATTGGAAAGTACACATGAGAGCTTTCTTGCAGTCTTTAGATGAAAAGGTGTAGCAAGCTGTAGAAATTGGCTGGACCAAGCCAAAGGAAGTGACGGCCGACTGGAATGAAGCTAAGATCAAGGTGGCAAACTTCAATAGGAGAGCATTGAATGCCTTATTTAGTGTGGTCACCAATGAGGAGTTCAAGAAGATATCTACTGCCGAAACTGCAAGGAAGCATGGACCATCCTCCAGACAACCTATGAAGGAACAAAGGCTGTCAAGGATTCAAAGCTTCAAAGACTCACTACAAGCTTTGAAGAGATAAAGATAAAGGAGGATGAGTCGTTTGATGAGTTCTATGTCAAGCTTAAGGACATAGTGAACTAAACTTTCAATCTTGGGGAAACCATTCATGAACCCAAGATTGTGAGGAAAGTGCTTAAATCTCTACCTGAGAGATTTCATGCCAAGATCACGGTGATCAAGGAATCAATGGATATTGACAAGATTCCTTTGACTAAGCTGGTTGGAAACTTGCAGACCTACGAGCTAGGGTTAACAAGAATTGGCAAGACGGGTAAGGGCAAGAGCATGGCTTTAAAGGCCAAGAGCAGTAACACTGATGAGTCTTCAGATGATGAGGATTCTAAGATGAAGTCCTACATTACAAGGCAGTTCAAGAAGTTTATAAAGAATGCCAATGGGAAGGGCTTCAACAAGGACTGTAAGCAATCCAGTTCTTCTCAGTTCAAGAGCCAAGACAAAGGGAAGAATGATGCAAAGGATGGCGATCAGTACACTGTTCCTGCAGAACCTAAGTGCTTTGGGTGTCATGGTTTCAGACACATGAAACAGGAGTGTCCTATTGATCTCAAGAGCATTGGGAAGAGCAAGGCACTTGCTGCAACCTTGAGTGACACTGAACCTGAGGATGATTCCGACAATGAGGATGACGGAATCTTGAATGCCTTCAATACCACAGTCAATCCTACTGAAGGGATTGTTGAAGACGTGGACAAAGAAGAAGAATTGGTGGATTCTAAGTGTAAGAAGATGAATAATCAAGATGATATCCATACCGCCTATGAGAAACTATACAAGCTATTTGAGAAACACAAGAAACTCTATAGGCTGGCCACCAAGAAACTCAGTGATGTGGAACTTGACCGTGAAGAGTTGTCCACAAAGTTTGATAAGGCTAATCAAACTATTGGAGTACTGAGTTTGAGAACAATTTCTTGGCTGAGAAGACCAAGAAGCTTGAAGCGGAGCTATTTCAAGTTAAAGCTCAATTGGAGAGGACTTCAAGTGCGAAGTTTGATGAGATGCTCAGCATTTAGAAATCTGCTTCGGATCGAACAGGTTTAGGGTATGGTCTTTCTTCCTCTAATATTGCTTCTACAAGTACTACTGTTTTTGTTCCTCCTGCTAATAATGTTGAAATTGAGAACAATAATGTCAAAACTAATTTAGCTAGTGAGAACATAGATAAGGGTAAATCTATCTTAGGAGCACCCCCTAAGCAAGATAAGAAAGATGTTAAAAACCCTAGGGCTAAGAAGGCTAACTCTCAAAAGCCTAAACAGAAGAAGCAATATCTCTGTCATCATTATGGTGTTGCCATTCATACTCAACCAAATTGCTATAAGTGGTTAGCAACCCAACAGAGCAACGGCATGATAGCTTTTGGAAGCCAGAATCAGCTTCAATCCTCTCTTGCTCCTCTTGGAGATCTTCTCAAAGCCCTCATGTTCTTTTCGAACTTAAACGGTTTCAATTCTTACCCCTCACCGCCGATTCAAGGGTTTAATCAACGAAAATGTTCGTCCAAGGTGTGGAAGGAAAATGGCTCCAAGTGATTCTATCACTTTCTTCTCTTTCTTTGTATTTTTGTTTTTGCATAACCTGTGTGTTTTGCTTTACTGTTTTGAGTCAATCTAGTTTTATGCTTTGCTTTGCTTTGCTTAACATGTTTTTGTTTGTTTATTTTCAGTTTTACTTATTTTTGTTTTTCATATAAAAAAAAATTGAAAAATCATAAAAATACAAAAACAATGTGTTTTGTGTACATTGGTACTTGTGTACCTTGGATAGCCATTGAAATAAAGTTGTCTAAACTTTGTATCTCTTGTACCTTAGATGAGCATTTCTATGCACAACTAAGCAAGTGAGCTTTGTGACTCTTGTTTGTGATGAGTAAGATTAAGTTATCTCTTATACTTAACACTCGTATTACTCTTTTTGACGGGTAGGATTAGAAAATCCTAAGAGAAAGGCATAAATAACCATCTCATCACTGTTGCCCACCAATCATGAATGACATATGTATGCTTCAACATAGTAAAAGTGCAATGTCAATGACATTTGTGTGCTTCGGCATAGCAAAATTGGAATGTCAAATAACATTGGGTATTTCTTTTCCTTCACTTATATGCCCATGCATGATATGCTAAATAAATAAAAAATTATGCAAAGAAAAATAAATAGCAAAAAAGATCAAAAATGCTTTAAATATGATTGCAAGCGTGTATTCTAGGAGATGTGGGAGTTATAGGATGTACCTCGAAGGTGATAGTCCCATCAAACAGTTATGATTGTGTGTGAGTTAAAGTGATTTTCTCATATCTCAAATCGTCATAACATGTATACACTTATGCAATTTTGCGATGTTTTTCACACATAACATGCAATATTCTTTGCTACTCTTGATACATGTGCAGGTACAATGTGATTTGGCCATCACAAGGTTTACATGTGTTAATGTATGCTCACTAAACTGTCTTGACTTGTTTTTGAAATATAAAATTAATTAGACTTGTTTAGTGTATGTGTGAGTTTTTGGGATTGATGTGCTTAACATTTTTGTTGTTGAGAGATGTTATTGAGAGCTTAAAATGTTAATTGGATCCTTGGTTGAGTTACATGCTTAATTGCATTCATATTTGTGTTTTTCCCTTCTTGAAAAACTGTCTTTAGCAATCTTGACACCTCTTCGACACCTCTCGACACCTGGCCTATCTGTTGAGATCTTAAGCTGTTTCTTATCGCAATCTCGATAGCTGTCTCGATAGTTGGTGGATCAATCGAGAAAGTTCCTGGACCCTCGATAGCTTCTCGACACCTGGTGGATCAATCGAGATTCTTTAATCGTGTCTGATGAATTCTTCCTTGACACCTCTCGATAGCTGCATCTGTCGACGTTCTGTTATCTCGACACCTATCTCGATACCTCTCGACACCTCTATCTATCGAGAATTACTAAGGATCTATATATAGGTTCTGTGCGATCCGGACTTCATTTTTCTCGATCTGTCCGTGGCTGTTCACCTCCCAAACACTCTCCTCTCTCCCTTAAAACTCTTTCTCAAGTTTTTTTTAGAGATTGATCAAGTTTTCTTCACTTGGTAAGTCTCTAATCCTTCATTTTCATGCATTTCATTCTTTGAAACCTAAGTTTTTGAGATTTTTTGCAAATTTGGAGTTTTTCAAAATCAAAGAGGTTTTTGCGATTTTTTTTGGGATGGGTTTTGAAGATTTAATCTTAAAAACTTCATTCATTGCATTCCATGTGCACTATAACTATATTTTCATGCATTTAGATGTGTGTTATATATGTTAAAATGTTTAAATGCTGGTAGGTTTAGATTGGGCTGAGCCTATGATGCTTTTTGCTTTGCACGTCACATGCTTATACATTTTCATGCATACATACCTTACATTCAGTATATTTCTATATATTTGAACTGTTTGGAGCTTTTCTGATTGTCTCTCTCTCCCTCCCTCTCTTTCTATTTACGTTAGTCGTGTCTATGGCACTTAAACGTAAGTTTGCTCTGTCTCGGAACCCTCTTCATTCCGGGGTATATTCGTCTTCTGATCCTACCCCTTCTCATATTCGGTTCCGTGATAAGGGCGCCCGAAAGGACTTCTCAAAGAACTTTTCTCGACAAGGTGTTTATTCGGAACGCCGAGTCATTTTAGCAGACTTCGCTGACATTGACCTACCCACTATCATTCACAGTTGGGGTTAGGAGTCACTGTGTGACATCCTGGTCACTTGTCCTTCTATGCTGATTTAGGAGTTTTACTCCAACATGCATGGAATTGATTCTTCAGTACCTCTCTTTCATACTCGCGTTCGAGGTATGCGCATTGCTGTCACACTGCAGCTTGTTGCGGATGTGCTCCGTGTCCCGACGGTAGAGCATCCTGACTACCCCGGTTGTGACCATCTGAGGACTGTGTCCAAAGACGAGATGATGTCTGCTTTCTGTGAGTGCCCTTCTCTTTAGGGTGATCGTCAGTTTACACCATGTAGGCCTTTTGCTAAAGGTCCTAGATTCATGAACATGGTGATGACCTTTGTTTTGCACCCACTCTCTCACTATAACTCTATCACAGAGCCTTGTGCTCGATTTTTACTTTCTTTGTTAGAGCACCTCACTATAGATTTTCCTTCACATTTTATTCTTTCTATTATAGATGTGTTTAGGGATACGGCTACCCGTGATAAGTTCATTTTCCCTTTGGCTATCACGTAGATTCTATGCCATTTTTCTGTTCCTTTTCCCTCTTTCGATCACTTTTCTGTCATGTGTGCCATAGATTCTGCTATCGTAAAACGTAGCGAGGCGCAGTTTAGGTCACGACAGTCGGATTCAGTAGCTCCTCCCACTCCTTCTGCTCCATCCACATCCGCCCCCTCCTCTTCTATGAGCAGAGTGACTCTAGAGGACATCATGGCGCAGCTTCAGCGCATGGATGCTCGCCTCGACACTCTCAGTGATGAGTTGTGTCAGGTGAACACCCGTGTTGGATGCATTGCTCGACATCAGGCTGAGATGGGTGGTTATACCATGCCTTCCACTCCTGTGGCCCCTGCGGACGAGAGTGATGCTAATGATGCTGATGATGATGATGATGATGTTGATTCTACTGATGAGGATGATAGTGATGCTAGCTCACCCAGCGATGACGAGATGTCTACTTGACACTCTTCCCTTTGTCACTCGTGACAAAAAGGTGGAGTAGGTTTGGTTATGAGAGTAGTCATACTTAGGGGAAGGGTTAGCATAAGAGATTTTTGTTATGGGGAGAGTGCATTTTGCGGGATGTAGTGAGGATTACTTGTATCTTTTTTCTCTTTTCTTTACTTTAGATACATTTATTCTTGTACTTTGGGTCTTGTGACCATTATTGACATACGTTGTACTTGTCTTCTTTATATGTTGATTATATTTCTTTCACTTATCCTTACATGTGTTGTTTCTTTTCTCTCTTTATACACATGCTTCTTATTACTTGTATGCAATCTATTATTTATGTTTCACACAAAGATGCCTTGATGAGTTTTGTTTAAAGTGTTTCAAAAATACAAGTTGTCAAAGTCTACTTGCTATAAACTCTCTTCTTGCAAAATTTTTCAAGAGTTTGTGTTAGGATAGATTTTATTATAATCAACAAGTGAATATGAGTTGAATGATTTATGACTTCTCTCATATCTCATTTGTTTGTTGTGGTTTTGTCACGGATTGCCAAAGGGGGAGATTGTTAGGACATATGTGATTCACTTGTTAGGAACATATGTCACTACTTTATATAATTGGCTAATCCTTTGACAAAACGCACTTTACTTGTATTTAATCTAGGATGTGTTTAATACTTCAAGAAACTTTGTTTCAAGATCAAGTGTTGAACTAAAGAACTTTGCAGATAACAATCTTCTCTAGTTGGTGATTGAAGTCGTGTACTGAGATCCGTGCAATTGGTTAGTCACATACTTGGGAGCCGTACATCAAAAGAAGAAATTTTCACTACAGAACAAGTCCAATTGCGTATTGGGGTAAGGGTTCAACTATAGGTTGGTATAAGGTACTAGGATTCCTTTAATTGTAACCGCTTGTTGTGATAATAGTGGAATTTCGGGAGGGGTGACCTGAAAATCACCCAATAGGGTTTTTGCCATGTAGGTTTTCCCCATTCGTAAAACAAATCACCGTGTCAATTTAATTTCTACTGCATACTTAGTTTAGTTGGTGATTTGTTTGTGCTACCACGTGCTTTGCATGTTAATTAACTTAATTAATTCACTTGGCTAAATTAATTGGTTAATTTATCAAAAGGGGTCAATACACGTTTGGCCTATCAAGTATGTGAACGGTGCATCTAATGCAAGGGGGTTAGGAGTTGGAATTGTCATGGTGTCTCCCAAAGGATTGAGAATGGAAAAGTCACTCAGATTGGGCTTTCGCACTTTGAACAATGAGGCCGAATATGAAGCCCTTATTGCTGAATTATGGGCAGTGCAGAAGCTTGGTGCCGAAGAGGTAGAAGTATTCTTGGACTCGAGATTGGTGGTTAGTCAGATAGAAGGAAGCTTTGAGGCAAAGGATTAATGCATGTTACAGTATTTGAAGTTGTTCCAATCCCTTCGGTAGAGTTTCCAAAAAGTTAGTGTAGTTAGAGTGCCGAGGAGTCGGAATCGCCATGTTGATTCATTAGCCACATTGGCTTCGTCTTCAGAAGAGCGTATCCCTCGGATGATTTTTATGCAGCTACTAGAGTAACCAAGCATTGAGCGACAAACAGTGGTAGAGGTTGCTTCGACAAAAACACCGAGTTAGTAGGATCCTTATGTTGCGTTCTTATCTGTTAGATCTTTATCGACAGATGTGAAAAAGGCAAAGAAGGTGTGGAGAACGTCATCCCATTTTTGGTTATTCGAAGATAAGAAGTTGTATCAACGTTCATTTGGAGGGTCATACTTGTTATGTTTGCACCCTAGATAGACCACTGAGCTATTAGCCGAGCTTCACAAAGGAGTATGTGTAGGGCATCTAGGTGGAAGATCACTAGCCCACCAAGCGATGACTCAGGGATTCTGGTGGCCGAATATGCAACAAGAATCAAATGAATATGTAAAGAAATGTGATCAATGCCAAAGACATGCTCCTATCCTGCACTGACAGGGCGAAAATTTAAACCCGATCATTTGCCCTTGGACCTTTGCTCAATAGGGGCTAGATATAATTGGACAGTTTCCTCGGACTCCGGGGAATAAGAGATATGTGGTGGTTGCTACAAGCTATTGTACCAAGTAGGTAGAAGCCGAGGTCGTGGCCAACATCAAGGATGTGGATGTGAAGAAGTTCATATGGAAGAACATAGGTACGAGATTTGGGGTTCCCCGTGTGCTAATATCCGACAATGGGCTTTAGTTCGATAGTAAGGTTTTCTATAAATATTTTGGCGGACTTAGGATAACCAACAAATACTCGTCACCAGCATACCTTCAAAGCAACAGACAAGCGGAGGCAACGAACAAGGCAATAGTTAATGGCTTGAAGAAGAGGTTGGAGGAGGTGAAAGGTAATTGGGTTGAAGAGTTACCGAACATCTTATGGGCCTACCAAAAATTCCTAGAAAGTCAACGGGTGAAACCCTCTTTTCCATGACATACGATACCGAGGCAGTCATACCAATAGAAGTCGGTTTATCAAGCATGGGGGTGGCTGATTTTACACAAAGCAGCAATGACGAGCTTATGGTAGAGTGTTTAGATGCATTGGAAGAGAAGCGGGAAATGGTGGCTGTTCGGCTTGCAAATTATCAGCAGAAGCTGGCATAGGGATATAAAAGAAAGGTAAGGCCTCGAGGCTTTGTGGCAGGAGATCTCGTTTTGCGGAAAGCTCTAAGAAACATGAAATACTAGAATGCTGGTAAATTGGCTCCAAATTAGGAAGGGCCTTATTGAGTAACAGCAACAGCCAGAGCAGGAGCTTACTACTTAGAGGACATGGAAGAAAGGCCTTTACCCTGACTATGGAATGTCTACAATATGAAGAAGTACTATCAGTAGATGAGAAAGAGATGTTGTAAAATGTGTTGGAAGTTGTAGATAGTTGTAAATGAAGAAAATGGAAAGAGATTAGCTGCATTGTTCAGAGTTTAGTTAGCACCTTAACAAATTTTTCTAAGGATAGAATCCTGGCCTTGGCTTGACTCCAGTCACCGACTAAGTGGAAACCTTAACAAATTTTTCTAAGGACAAAATCCTGGCCTCAGCCTAACTCCGGTTACCGACTAGGTAAAAACGTTAACAAATTTTTCTAAGGATAGAATCTTGGCCTCGGCCTAACTCTGGTCATCGACTAGGTGGAAACCTTAACAAATTTTTCTAATGACAGAATCCTGGCCTCAACCTGACTCTACTAATTGACTAGGTGGAAACCTTAATAAATTATTATAAGGACAGAAACCTTGATAAATCTTCTAAGTTCATAAACTTGGTCATGGCGTAGACCCGGCCATTGATCAGGTAGCAACAATAATAAACCTATCCCCCAAGAAGAGGGACTAGTTCTTGGCTAAAATCACTAATAAGAAAAAGAAAGAAAAATATGGGTCCGTTTGGATAGCACTTATTGTTGCTGAAAGTTGCTGAAAACTGATTGTTGCTGAAAACACTGTAGCAAAATAATTTTTAAATGTGTAAATAGTGTTGTGGGACCCACGTTTAATATTTTTAATACATAAACAGTGCATGAACAGTGCGTGAACAGTACACGCACTGTTCATGCACAGTAAATTTTGTCCCCTCCCAGTCAACAAGTGCGGCCAAAGAAAAAAAAAAAAAAAAAAAAAAAA
>NW_027069545.1:1766831-1782361 GCF_002906115.3 Quercus suber
TTGCAATCGTGTGTCTTGCGTGCTGCATGCTTGCATAAATTTTTTATCATAGTTGTTTTGTTGATTCCTTCTTTGTTGTAGTTTTTCATTGAACTCGCTAAAATGGAAATCCCTGCTCCCTACAGATTTATTAAAAAAAAATCATGTTTGAGTCCTGTGTTTAGATTGGATAGCTCATTGATAAGGAGTGATATTGTCTATTGTTTGTTTGAAAGTAACAATGCAGGGGTGATGGCAACTCCGTTCAAGCTTTCCCAAGACAACATAGAACTGCAGTTTGCAACTAACCATTTAGGTATGTTACTCATAAGTTCCTTTGATCTATCTTTAAGGTGGCAATAATCTATTTCATGGTGAGTAGGGTTGAAAATATCAGAAAAGGGGAGAATTTAGTCACTGAATTTCCCTTCTTCATTTATTATTTTGGAAAATCATAAATAGTTTAATTTTCAAATCAGAAATAAAGCTTGTCCCACGATCCAAAGTTACTTCTTTCAGTTGGGTTATTCCTTTAGATTATCAATAGGATTCAAAACTTTTCTTTGGTAAATAAAAAAAAAATTGTTATTAAACTTAAAATATGCACTCCCAACTGCTTCTTTGTAGCTTCTCAAAAAATTAAGAAAAAAATTATAAAAAAAATACTGCATCTTTGTAGAAATATTTTCTGAATGGTATACTTCTATTTACCCTTCAAATGAGTCGAATGTGGAGTGCTTGAGGTTTAATACCATTTCTCAGGTCATTTTCTTTTGACAAACCTTCTATTGGAGACCATGAAAAAAACGGCTTGCGAAAGCAACAAGGAGGGAAGGATTGTTAATTTATCATCAAAGGGTCACCAATATGCGTATCGTGAAGGGATTCGTTTTGATAAGATCAATGATGAATCAGGGTAAAAGTTTTACTGGACAATTTGATGACTCTTGCCTCCTAGTTATTTATGTTTAGGGCTTGAGGTGCTCATAAATAGCTTATATTTTACCTCAATTTTTACTTTTACTTGGTAATTAACAGATACAACAGTATGTATGCTTATGGACAATCAAAGCTTTCCAACATTTTGCATGCTAATGAGCTTGCGAGGCGCTTGAAGGTACTCAATGCTTATAAACCATCAACTATTATCGTAGAATAGTCTAGGCTTTGCAAAAAAATTGTTCAATTCCTGGATTAGCTGACAACGAAATGCTAATGCAAGCTGCACATTGTTCATGTTTATTGTCAATATATATATATATATATAAAGCTTCCAATGACCAAAGATATTTTCTTTTAAGACATTTTTGCTTGAGTATGTGTGTTTGCCTATTTGATGCTGTTATTACAATGTCTTAGGATACCAGCTGCTTCCAGGTGAGGTGATGCATAAGTGGTGTACATGAAATTATCTGAAGATTTACTAATACTGCAGTTTAAAATTTTTTTATTTGTTTGCATCATGATCAATTTGATTACACTTTCAAAAGTATAGTAGTAGAGGTAAACAAGATAAAGTGTTGAAAATATTCATTCCAGAGAAAGTACAGGAATGTAACTTAAGTGTTCGTAATCATAACATGCCAAAGATACTGGACTTTATCTTTTAAGTCCTCACTTGCTGTTCTATTCCCTTTTTTCATCTTTAGCAGCTAATCACTAAACTTCTCTCTTATGCAATCTCTTATACTTTCTTGTTGACTTAATTGATAGGTCACTTCATTTAAGATTATTAGTAAGTCAATTGAGA
This sequence comes from Quercus suber, assembly GCF_002906115.3. Taxonomy (NCBI): domain Eukaryota; kingdom Viridiplantae; phylum Streptophyta; class Magnoliopsida; order Fagales; family Fagaceae; genus Quercus; species Quercus suber. The sequence goes on from NW_027069545.1 coordinate 1,768,561, forward strand.
ACATCCTGTGTATAGCATAATGTTATATATTTGAATTCTCTCTATTTTTGAATAAAAATATTTTACTTAATAAAAAGTCTGTAGTACAATGTTATGTCTTAATTTTTAGAAACAGCGAATTGTTAGCTTAGTCTATAAGTGATAAGATTGTTCTACTTTGTGACTCTGGCCTGGCATATAATCCTTGATGTGCTTGATATCCTTGGGCACACTAAGAAACTTCCCTACTGCCATTGCCTGCCATAAACGTGATAAAGGCATCGGGGGAGTCAGGCTAGGGAAACTGTTACCTAGGCATAACTTGTTTAAGTGTCACCTAGGCATAGCTTCTTTCTTTTTTGATAAATGTCACCTAGTCATAACTAAAATTACTAGAATAATCCATTTTTAATAGGTCCACATAGATGATATTCATAGAAATAAAGTAATAACTTGATTTGGTGTGTGACTGGGACTTGATATGGTGGAAAACTATAAATTATTCTTATTTTGGGTAGCATCAGAAATAAATTCTGGAGTCACTTGAGTTCCCCTTTTCTGATTGCTGCTGGTTGAATTAAATGACTTGGAGTCGTTTACCAAGTTTGAATAATTGCATGTACTATCAGGACAAAGTGATTATATATATATATATATAACACACACACACTAATTGTAGAGGTATAGACAATTATTTGCGAAACATTCTCATGTAAAAGTGAGACATAATTGCTACATCCTCCGTACTAAAGATTGTCCATTGGATGCAATGTAGAGATCATGATGTAAGGTCAATTTATTTTCCTTCAGGGCAAGAATGATAATAACAGTCATTTTACGTTCTTTTAACCAGTCTTTCAATTCATAATTCCATACTAGTCATATTGTCATGTGAGGCGGAATATAATCTGCAATTGTTGGTTTTTTCCCTTTTTTAAACAGGAGGAAGGGGTAGAGATAACTGCTAATTCCGTTCATCCAGGAGCAATTGTTACAAATCTTCTGCGTCACCACAGTTTCTTGAATGGTAAACTTCTGAGCAATTTTACTTATATTTAATTATATGTCTTAGTATGTAATTTCATATCAGCACTAAGTGAATTCCTAGTATTCCTATCCTCTTTTAGGATCAGGTTCTTTATTATTTATTTATTTTGGTTGAATAGAATCAGGTTTCAGGTATTATACTTTGTATTTGCACAAAATCTGTATTAATATGCTTGTGCCACACATCTAGTTGTGGAACTTTGTGGGCTTTTTTTGGTTATAAGAAAGACAACTAAGTTATTCCACCGTATCACCAGGAGACAACCCTCTGCATGATGCATTTGATGGATTTCCCGATAAAAATCATTTTTAGATCATGAGTTTCTAACTTCACTCACTGAATGTGTAATTGTCTAGTTTTTTGCTAATAATTTTATTGTATTGGCTCAATGCAGTTCTTGCTAATACCCTTGGTAAATATGTGCTGAAAAATGTTCCTCAGGTATGTATCATGGCATATAATTCATATGTGCTACTACTGTGAGTGTACCTGCAAATCCTATCAAAATCACTTAAACAGCTTCACTTGATGAATTCAGTTGCCCCTTGCAGCATGGTGGCTTATTGAATTTATTTACATGGTTGCAGGGAGCAGCAACTCAATGCTATGTGGCATTGCATCCACAAGTTAAAGGAGTAAGTGGTGAATATTTCGTGGATAGTAATAAAGCAAAAGCAAACTCTCACGCTCAAGATGCAGAATTGGCAAAGAAATTATGGGACTTCAGCTTGAGCATGACCAATCAAAACTAGTTGGGATTTAAGGCGTTGTTAATTTGTTGGCTTATTCTGTCCTTGTATAAAATAAAAACATATAGAAATTAATTTAATTGAACTAGAAGTTCACAGTAGAAGCTAAAGCACAAGACCTCTTAAAAAGCTGTGTTCATTGACATTTGATGAGTATTTGGATGAACTATTCAGAATTCCAATCCTAATGTAGCAGTACTATTTTGATTTTCATTTGTTTTGGATTTCATAATATCTTCTTTAAAGTGATCATTTCATTTTCTCATCAAAATAATATCACAAAATTAAACCAAAATACTTTTTCACTTACTCCAGAAAATATTTGTTTGGATTTATATTTTGGATTCACATCTCTTGTCTAAAATTCAAATAATGCATATATTGTGGGGGCCCACTTAAAGAAGAGAAGAAGAAACTGCCTGAAAAGAAAAAATAAATAATAAATAAAGAGTAAAACGTTAGCTCTCAACTGTCATACACTGGCTTAATTTGACAATACACTGATGTGAGTTCCACTATAACTTGGTTACCTATAATAGTGCTATTGAAAAATTTAACTCAAAATTTGGAAACTTCCAAATTTTTGAGTTTTGAGTTACAGAAACTCAACTAAAAAATCAATCCAAACAATTTGGTTTTTGGTGGGCATATATATTTTGAGTTTTGGACAATGAAAACTGAGTTATATAACTTCATTTTCTTCAATCCAAACTCCCTCTTAGACTTTTTGGGATGGGAAGGTTGTTAGTAATTGGCACTTAACTACAAATTCCTAGGTAATTCTAGAATCAATTATTTGAGGAGCATTTTGAATAGGAAAAATTATAAGCATGCTTTGCTTTGAATTTATTAATTGGAAGTATGTATAAAGCAACATATTTGCATGTCAAGACTTGTTACTTTGATTTGTGATTATTCACGTGATTAAGAAAGAAAAAATGCATCAGTTCCTTGAGGAACTCTTTTTCTTTTTGAGAAGAACGTCATCAATTTCATTCAATTAAAGAGGCCAAATCGACTTGAACAATATGAAAAATGTCTTGTGGCACATCTTCTATCAAAGAACTTCCATCCAAACAAGTAAATTGGATGGATTAGTTGTCCTTTTTAGCAAGAGAATGTGCTATAGCAAGGGCGGCTTGACACATTTCGGGGCCTTAAGTGAGAACTGAATTGAGGCATTTTATATATTTAAATGATTTTTTTTTAAAATTAAATATTATTTAAGTCTATTTTCTTGTTTTACATGTAAAATTACAAATTAACCACATAGAATTTAAAGAACTAATAATGTGATATGAGAACCAGTAAATGTTTGTTATGGTAAATGTTTGCCAACTTAACTATTGTGAAATTTTGTGTATTGTTTTTTTTTTTTTTAGAAGTGCTATATTCACAACATTTTCATAATAAATTTTAGGTATTAAGTTGTTACTAGTTCTAATTTGAACCCATCATTACTTTTTTGTCCACCAATTACAGCCAATAATAACCTGACACTTAAGATTTGTTATGAAAAATGTTGTAGATATAAGGCGTGTTTGGATACCGCTTATTTTGCTAAAAACTGAAAATAATTAAAAAAATAATTTCTCGTTACTGTTTACACTAAAAAATACTGTTTATATACCTTGATGCACTGTTATGTCTCATGAACAGTGCACTAGGCGCTAGTCCAAAAAAAAAAAAAAGCTGAAACGCAAAACGCTAAAATGTGGACATGATCCAAACGGTCACATAGTATTTCTTTCTCTCTTTTTCTTGATTTTCGTTTGATAAAGAATATCATTTTATTTATTAGCTAATATTTGCAAATTGCTAATGTGGTAAGTAATTATTAGTAAATGAAAAATTGATATTAATGGTGAGCCTAGATGAAAACCAATAAGAGATTAGCCACACCAACATTTTGTAAAAATGTTGTAAAATAGTTTGTGATTTTAGCATTACTTGTGATCTTATTGGTAAACATTTGGCGATCTAGAGCCACCCTGGCTAGGGTATTCCTTTGACGGTGAACATGTTCCTTTGACGGTAAACATAGGAAAAACTAATACAAAGAAAACTATGAAGCAACAATACCATGAAATTCCCTACCAAATTTACTATTATTACCAAAGAGATCAATTAACTTGGGGCCAAGTAATTATTGATAAGGAAAGCACTACTTGGAATAAGGAAAGCAATGAGAGAATGTAGTAATCTGCACACGTTATAACAAAAACGTAAAAAAAAAAAACGATTTCTTCAATTAATGGAACATTACATTAGGGATAACAAAGATTGTCCAAAAATTCAAGGAAAGAAAAAAAGATTAATTCACATAAAAGATCATGTAGGCCTAAAAACTATCAAAGAGCAGACTAATTAATACATCTGATGATGAGAAGCCCTTTGCAGAACACAAAAATTGAACTTTGAATGGCATGGATCCCAGTAAAGCCCAATGATATCTCCTACCTTCAATTCCCTCCTAGCCACAAAATGCTCGTGCCATTTTCCATTGAAAACATAGCTCTTAGATGAAGGCCACTTCTTGAAAACCAACTCATACTCGGACTGTGAATCTTGATCGAAAACTGTTACACTCAATCCGCTACTCTCGATCTTTGCAACCGAGTCTGTACCAAGAATGGCAGAATATGTTGGCGGACAAGACTTTGTTGCACCAAGAGCCGGCTCAAACTACCAATATCACTCGCCGTGAGCTTCTTAATGATTGTCCAGGGAGAAAATCTAGTGCTCAGCGTCATGGACGTACTGATCTCTTCTAGTGCGTTGGAGGCCACTCTGGAATTGTGAGAGATGGAAGTAGTAGGAGGAGTAGTATATTGATCTTTTTGCAGGGTTTTTCTCTTATTATTGGAAGAAAACCATGATTCATCAAACAGCGTCAGTGCTGTTGAAACCTCTTCTTCTTGTCCAGCGTTGCACTTGTTGGCGTTGAGTTTGGTGTGAAACACACAAGAAAGCGTTAAGTCTGTGGAAACTAGGGTGTTTTGGCTTTCGAGGGCTTGTAGCAGATTCTGAGTGATGGCTACCATGGCTTCTTCTTTGTTGCACTTGTTGGTGTGAAATCCAGAATAAAGCGCTAAGTTGTTGGAAACTTGGCTGTTTTGGTTTTGAAGGATTTGTGGCAGATTTTGAGTGATGGGTATCATGGCTGCTTCTTCTTCTACAGGTCGTGGGTTTAGAGAAAAAACCCAATGAATGAATGAAAGATGATCCAAATAACTGGAGGAGATAGAAGAAAATCAAAACAGAAAACAAAGTGCTCTTAATTGGTGTGTTGGGTACAGAAGAAAAAAAAAAGGAAAGAGAATATATATAGAGAAATAGAATTATAATCTCAACTCAGAGTCGGACTCGGAATACAATATTAGAGCTAAGGCCTTGTGATAAACTGATAATTGTAGCAAATAAAGTACTTTCTTTTTCCCAATCACTCCTAGAGTCGGTTTATTTTTATTTTATTTCTACGTAATTGTTGTTTTTAGAAAGTAATCCGAATTGCAAAAGAAAACACAACCAACCTCAACCTTCTTTCTCAACAATTAATTCCAAAACCAAAACCAACTAGGAATTGGGATTTTCGACCGTTATTAGACCCCAAATCATTTTTTTAGTGTCAATATCCGCCGCCTTAAAGCTTAGAGAAACGACAGCATAACGCACCTGCGCTTTGGAGCGTAGTACGGTGCCGTTCTAGGCAAGGAGAGACTGGGTTGGGAATTTTGTGGGCCTGGGCCCGCGGCCTAATTTCAATGGCGGACCGTTGGTTTTGGGCTGAAAATATCATTGTTTTAAACCAAAATTAGACCACTTAAATTTCAGCTAAACAACATGTTGGTAAGTTGTAATTTACTCTATATTTAATTACATGTCTAAATATACGTACCCACTAAAAAAATGGTGGGTAACATAGAATGACCCATTGAGAGGGACAACAATTTTTACAATTGTTAAGGTGCCTAGTTGTAACTGGTGCATAATAAAAGTAGTATTAATAATGCGTCAAGTTTTTTTTTTTTTTTTTTTTTTTTTTTGAGAATGAAAAATGGGGGTCTTTATGGTCATATTACACCCCCGGGCAGGGAACCAGTGGCCTCGGTCAGAGAGTCCGTAGTCGGTACCCGTTCTGTACTCTCTTTGTGGGAGTCACCTCACATTTTGTGAGTACACTTCATCACTAAGTTTACCCACCAACGAAAGCCTGCAGCAGCGGACTCGAACCTAGTGTATTGCACGAAGCGTCCGAGCCTTACCCACTCAGCCAAGCCCTCGTTGACAATAATGGGTAAAATTGAAAGTGATATTATTCCAATTACGATATACCCAAGTAGGAGCCAAAATTTTGAATTAGGGGGGCAGCTTTATTGTTGATGTGTGGCAGCAGTTTCAATCTCTGATTTTGCTACTACTTAGCTGTTGAGATTTTGTGTGTGTGTGTGTGAACAAAATTATTTTATTTAGAATCTTTAAAGGGCAGGGTTGTTTATTTTGGATAAAATTGGTTAATTGAGTTTTTTTTTTTTTTAGTTTTATTATTAGTAATTTTTTTGGTTAAGTTTTTTTTTTTTTTTTTTTTGGCTTGTAATTTTGTTTTAGATTTATAAATTTTTTTATGGTCACTAAAATGAGAAAAATGCTAGAGTTACAAACTTTTTTTATAAATTACTGATATGATAAGTATTACTGGTATGTAAAAAAATGATATGAGTGATGGACCCATTATGCGAACTAATAAAAATTTGCTACCAAAATAGTTTGTAAAAATGTTATAAAAATGGTTTGTGAGCATAGCATTACGCTTAAAAGAATTAATGATATTCTTTAATGGAAACAAAATGTAATTTTATAGAAAAAATTGATAAAATTAGTACACATATATAATAATATTTTTTTAAAAAAATTTGGAGGGGGGGCGGGGGGGAAGGGCATTGCCCCCCTAGTTCAATGATAGCTCCGTCCATGGATATACCATATCAACAATTATAAAAGAATATTGTCCCTATCATTACTTTTCTTTTTAAATATTCTTGTATTGCCAATGAGTCATAGTAAAGGTCTTTTGGTTAGAGAGATGAAAAAGTGAAAAGATAGAAATTAGAGAGTGAATGGAAAATAGGGAGGATAGAAGAGATTTTAGTTTCCCTCATTTGTATTTGGTTGGGAGATGGAAAAGTGGAGGGATAGAGAATGTAGTTTATATAAATTTACTTACATGCCCCTATTAGATAAAGAAAGTAATAAACTATATTTTTATTAAAAAATTGTGTATGGAATTATGGATGGACATTCCATTGCTCACCTTCAAAATTTATCATTTAGCATCAAATAAAAAAAATGATAAAGTTTAGCTACAAAATTGGTTGCAGCCTAAAACTACAACCTTACTTAATATTTTTTTATTGAAAGTGAATTTTGACAAATCCACAATTGGATTACATTTTCTTCTTATATCTTCCATACTTGCAAAACTTTAATAAAATCAAAGATCAATAACTATATCATCAATAAATTGTTTAAATTGCAGCTTTTGTAGTTTAAAATTATGCATTAAATGTAAGCTTATAAATCATATAGTAAATAATATCCATTTGGCACAAAATTTGATGTATATATTAAGAACATAAAGAACATACAATTCAACAATTATATTTTCAAAATATATAATAATGTGAATGATATTGAGTAAGGTTGTAACCTTAGGCTATAACCAATTTTGTAACTAAATTTTATCCATCTAAAAATAGTATATATATACGAATAAAAACGTTCAATTTTTAGTTGGTTTGAAGAGCTAATATCCATTTACTGATATAAAAAAAAAATGGTTTTTTTTTTAATAGCCACAGAAAATAGAGGTTTGCATCATAAAAACTAAATTACCACAAGAACAAAAAAAGAAAAGAAAAAAAGAAGACAAACTAAATTATATAGAGGTGGTTTAAGATTATTAGTAAGTCAACTAAAAACATCCTATGTATAGCATGATGTTATATATTTGAATTCTCTCTATTTTTGAATAAAAATATTTTACTTAATAAAAAGTCTATAGTATAAATGTATAATGTTATGTCTTCATTTTTAGAAACAGTGAATTGTTAGCTTAGTCTATAAGGGATAAGATTGTTGTACTTTGTGACTCTGGCCTGGCATATAATCCTTGGTGTACTTGATATCCTTTGGCACACTAAGGGCTTGTTTGGTTCAAAAAAAATGGTCACTCATCACTCATCACTCATCACTCAGTTTTCATCACCCATCACTCGTCACTCAGTTTTCATCACTCATCACTCATAACTCATTACTCATCACTTAAAATACCCCAATTTCTTACGCCCACCTGTTTGGCACATATTTTCAGTTTCTCATCACTCAATTTTTTCTACTTTTTGTGGGACCCATGCCTGAGCACCATGTCATAAGTTCTGTTAGCCTACCCGCCTCACCCTCACTCTCTTCATTTCATTTTCTTTCCCTTCAGTCACCATTGCCCTGTTACTCTCACTAAAGCTGTCATCTTTCTCTTTCATTTCTCATGTACACAAACATTAACAAGAACAATCCTATCCCAAACGTACGGCCAAACCATCATAAACATACAAACACAAATGAATACAAACATAAACACATATGTACCTACAGATGTTCAAATCAAAACCCACAAATACCCAAATCAAAAATCACAAATACAGACCTTATGCCCAAATCAAATCCAAACCCACACCACAAATCTGAACCCATAACAGCCACCCACATCTCAGGTCTAAATCCACCACAGCCACACCATAAATCTGAACCACCCCCACACACCCATGTCTAAAAAATCAAAACCCTACAACCACATCTCAAATCCGAACTCCGCACCCACAAGATAGAGAGAGAAAAAAAAATTTTGATCTTGCCAAGGAGATGGATAGAGCTCTACAAATCCAGTAGAGGGTAGAGAGGTGCAACGAGAGGACAAGAGAGAGAGGGAGAGCTTCGGTTGGCTGATGGGTTTCGGTCTTTGCCTGGGTATTGTTCTTCTAGATGGAGATCTTCACCTGGGTATTGTTGTTCTTTAGATGCAAAAGGGAAAAATACAGATGGGACAAACCTAACACAGTTCTTTTTTTTTTCGCCAATCAAATGTAGAATTAAGCAATTCATCAAAATTATTGTGAACTTCAAGACCAATTAAGACTTGTAACAGAAAAATTGAAGCATAAGCAAAAGGATACAAAGCATCTTCTTCCAAACTCTTCACTATAGAACGGGTCATAGAGTCCGGTTTACAATAAGAATACAATGAATCCAATCCATCCTTTGAATCTGAAACCTTCATTTCCAAACCATGCGGTGTTGATATACTAAGAACCTCATCTTCATCATCAACCTCAACTTCCATGGCAAAAGAAAGTGATAAAATCAACACTGGCAAATGCTTTGTATAAATTATTTGTCAGAAACTAAAAATCAAACAAGAATTGAGTGTGAATTGAATTGAAATTGTACCGGGAATGTATCCAAAGTCCTTGAGGAGAAGTTTGAGTTTGCCGAGATTAGACTGATTCTTCTTGTAGACCTCATTGCTAGGAAAAGGAGAAAGGGGAAAGAAGTAAGAGAAAAGGGAAAGAAAGAGAGAGAAAGTCGTTGGTGCTGAGGACTTGAGGTACACATGTCCCTGACGCAGGTCCCACAAAGATGCATGTATTTACAATATTACCACTGTTACTTGTTTTTCAGAAATTGAAAACAACTGAAAGTTGTTTTCAATTTTCGTGACACAAACTCAATTTTTTAAGAATTGAGTTATAGAAATTGAGTTAGGAAACTCATCCAAACAAAGCAACGTATTGTGGGGCCCACAAAATTTAGAAATTGAGTGATGAAAACTGAGTATTGGATGATGAAAACTCTTAAACCAAACAACCCCTAAGAAACTTCCCGACTGCCATTGCCTACCATAAACGTGATAAAGGCATCCGGGAGTCAGGCTAGGGAAACTGTCACCTAGGCATAACTTGATAAGGGTCACCTAGGCATAGCTTCTTTTTTTTTTTTTTTTTTGGGTAAATGTCACCTAGGCATAACTAAAATTACTATAATAATCCATTTTTAATAAAAGGTTTTTAATAGGTCCACATAGATGATACTCATAGAAATAATGTAATAACTTGATATGGTGTGTGACTGGGACTTGATATGGTGGAAAACTATAAATTATTCTTATTTTGGGTAGCATCAAAATAAATTCTAGAGTCACTTGAGTTTCCCTTTGCTAATAGCTGCTGGTTAAATTAAATGACTTGGGGTCGTTTACCAAGTTTGAATAATTGCACGTACTATTAGGACAAAGTGATTATATATAGGATAAAACTTAGGTACAGTATCTTAGATGTTGTTTCTTAGGTTCCCCTCTTAAGATTCAGTCATATAGTTACTTAATTAAAAAATACACTTCCATCTTATGAGAAAAAATCTACATGGCAGAATTTTAAGAGGGGAACCTAAAGAACAACACTTAAGTCTTGCCCTTATATATATACTGGTCATATTGTCATGTGAGACAGAATATAATCTACAATTGTTGGTTTTTTCCCTCTTTTAAACCGGAAGAAGGGATAGAGATAACTGCTAATTCCCTTCATCCAGGAGTAATTGATACAAATCTATATTAATATGCTTATGCCACACATCTAGTTGTGCAACTTTGTGGGCTCTTTTTGGTTATAAGAAAGACATATAAGTTATTCCACCGTACCACCAACAGACAACCCTCTTCATGGAAGTTAATCCATCCCCTATTCTACGAGATCATCACTTGAGGAAGATAGGCTGATTTGGAATGGAGATAATCAAGGAGATTTTGAACTAAAATCAGCCTATACAATAGCCACAAGGTGCAACAAGGAGGAAGAGGACTTTATGAGTTATTGGGTTTGGAAGGTGGACTCTCTACCTCAAATTAAGGCATTCATGTGGCAATGCTTGCAAAATAGCATTGGTGTGGGGGATTGCCTTGTGACAAGGCACCTTAGTGAGACAGATAGATGCCCTCTTTGCCAAGGGGAAGCTGAGACAATCATTCATAGGCTCAGTGACTGTGAGATAGCAAAAACTACTTGGAATAGGTTAGGAGTGCTGTCAAATAGCAACTTTTTTTAGGATAATCTCCACACTTGGCTTGAAAAAAATTGTAAAGATGATAATTGTAGAGTGAACAATTAGCCACCATGGAGATTTGTTTTTCCTTTTGCCATTTGGTTGTTGTGGAAACAAAGGAATAATGTTGTGTTCAAAGGCCAACACATTCGGGATGATGTTCACAGTGAAGCTATCTTCCTTGCTTTTGAATTTCTGCATTGTGCCTTATATCCTAGCCTCTTGAGTAGCAGAAAACTTATACAGGTCAGATGGGAGAAGCCTTTGCTTGGCTGGGTTTGTCTAAACATCGATGGATCAGCCTTAGGAAATCTGGGGGAGTTGGCTGCAGTGGAATCATTCAGAACGAGCATGGAGATTGGTTAGGAGGATTCTCTAGGAGCATTAGGATTTCTACTAGTTTTATAGCGGAGCTTTGCTCTCTTCACGACGACCTTAATCTGTGTCTTAATATGCATTTGTTTGTTGTTGATATTGAGATTGATGCGAGAGCTATTGTTGATGTTGTTAGTAACTCTTCTTATGCTAATTGGGTTGTTATGCTTATTGCTGATGACTGCAGGCAGTTGATTTCCCAGGTAGCCCAAGTCTAGATCGGGCATTGCTATCGTGAAGCAAATTATTGTGCTGACTTCTTAGCTAGAACAGGTGCAATGCAAGCAAGTAGTTTTATTTTGTATCAAGACCCGCTTGTGGGTCTGCTTGAGCTTATAAGCTTGGACAAAGATGGAATGTTTTGTAACAGGGTTATCCCTGAACTTGTTGTTCCCCTTTAGTTTTCGTTAATGAATTTCTTCTTTACCAAAAAAAAATCCTCTTCATGATGCATTTGATGGATTTCCGATAAAAATCATTATTAGATCATGAGTTATTGAATTCACCCACTGAATGTGAAATTGTCTGGGTTTTTGCTAATAGTTTTATTTTATTGGCTCAATGTAGTTCTTGCTAATACGCTTGTAAGTATGTGCTGAAAAATGTTCATCAGGTATGTATCATGGTATATAATTCATACATGCTACTACTGTAAGTGTACCTACAAATCCTATCAAAATCTACTTAAACTCTAGAAAGCATGGGTGTGGCTCTAGGGCCGCTGCACCCACACCCGACATGTTGGCCTAATTTCGGTAGAAACAGAGCCAAAATAGGCCGCCACCATGTCGCGGGCCTCCATTCTTCTGCTTCATGTGGCCTTGTGAGACTAGGGGGAAAAAAGAAGAAGAAGAAGAAGAAGAAGAGAGAGAAGAAGAGAGAGAGAGAGGAGAAGAGATAAGGATGAACTGAGCTCCTGAAACTGTGATAAAGAGAGCAAGGGAGAAAGTTGTGGACTATGGATAGATTTTTGAATAGGTGTATTGGTATAAGAGATAAGGACTTGAAAAGTCAAAAAGATAGAAAATGTTAGAACTTGTGAAAACAGTAAAAATACAGGTTTTGATTCTTTGATTTTATCACATTTATCCATCAGTTTTTATTATTCTTTAATACTTTGATTTTATCACCTCATTACTTCTTTTTTTTAAGGAAAATAATTTAATATTATAAATATGCTATTGGGCTAAAATTGGGGTTGTGAAAACATTATAATAATATATATAAATATGCTTTTAAATTTATTAATACTAGTCGCAAACCTGCATGATACGCGGAAAAATATTATATGATTATTTTTTATTAGATAATTATTGAATTAATATATTAGATTTTATATTATTAAAAATTCAATATGTGTTATTTGAAATTATGTTTTAAATTAGAAATTTTTTGTAGTGTAACAAAATATATTTTGTAACCAGGAATTATATATAGTGAGATATGTATGAAAACACAATGTAATAATTTTATTTTTAAAAAAAATGATAGTGTGAAAACTATTAGACCAAGTTGTAACTATGTATACTTTGTTTATTACCATAAAAATATATGCGATTTAACTCTTATAGATATATTTTTCTCAAAAACATAGATCCACGTCTCTTTCTTCCTCACAATTGAAACTAAGTGAAAAAGTAAATAAAGATAATTATGCAATAAATCATATATTATAAAGTGGAAATATGAAATAAAATAAAATGCAAAAAGAAAAAGTTCCTTAAGTATCTATGCATAAAAACATTAATAGCACAATAATGCTATAAAGTAAATTATATTTTATCTTATTCTCTTTTTGGAATTTTTAGTAAAGATGATCAAATAAGCGAAGTAATAACTTACCAAGAAAATTTAGATTAACTAAAAATTTGATGGTGGAGATGCTAATTATTTGTAATAAAATGACCAAAATAAGAAAAATATATAAGATTTCTAAAAGAAATTTTATCAAACACATGAGATGCAACAATACAAAATTACTATCCTGAATAATTTTTTACTTTTTTGATACTCTACAAAAAAAAAAAAAAAAAAAAAAATTATTCACTTTTTGTCACAGTATAAACTCTGTGGGTACCTTAGGCATGCATGGCACGTCCTAGGCATGTTTTGGCAACGTCCTCGGACGGGGTCCTAGGAGTCCCACATCGAAGAGTCTTCCCCCACTTTCTGCCTTATAAGCTTTGAAGCGAAGGAGTAGTGTACCACTAGTCCTATTCATTGTAATTTCAACTTTTCATTTTCTTCTTTCTAATTTCAAGTAATTGTTTTTTTGGAGATTAATTTCAAGTAATTGTTAAAATTGAATAATTCATTATCATTTAGTAGATATATGCACATGATTACTATTCATTACAAACGTTACCATTTATTAGATCAAATGTTAACTATATTCAGCTGTCCATATTGATTTCACTTTTCGTTTTCTTCTTTCTAATTTCAAGTAATTGAATATTTTAAACTTTTATCTTCCTATTCTAAAGAGAGAAAAAAAAAA
>NW_027069545.1:1782620-1795182 GCF_002906115.3 Quercus suber
TGAATTTGAGAAATGAGAAAGAGGTAGACAAAGGATGTATGGTCTTTCATAATCCCTATGTCTTGAAGAAAGTAGAGGGACTATTAGTCTCCTTCTACTGGAATTTTGAATAAAAAGCCTTTTGCTATAAGTTCCTTGACTTTTTGTTATTTTGTAATCGCTTTATTAATCATGTGCACATATCCACTAAATGATAATAAATTATTAAATTATAACAATTACCTGAAATTAATCTCCAAAAAAACAATTACTTGAAATTAGAAAGAAGAAAAGGAAAAGTTGAAATCAATTTGGGTAGCTGAATAGTCAAATATTTGCATTTAAAACAAATGAATAATAACATGTTGAATAGTAATGGAGTGCATTAACAGGTTTTTCCATTAGCTATATTTAATTATTTTATATAAAATAAAATAGAAAAATCATAAAGGAAATTAAAAATAAAATAAAATGTCGTGGTTGATGAGCTGGCTCAACAGGAGTGCAACAACATTAAATTCTACGTCTTAACTTTTAGATATATATAGAATATAGATATAGATATGTTTACCATTACTCTTAAATTGGTATATGTTTACCATTATATAAAAATAAAAAAAAATAAAAAAAATTTCTTAGCAATATATAGAAAATTAAAATAAAAATATTTTAAATAATTTTTTAATCGCCACACCTCGCCGCACTCGCACCCTATTTTTTCAAAAATTGCCGAATCCTGCACCCACACCTAAATTTGTATCTGCACCCGTGCTTTATAGCTTAAACTGCTTCACTTGAATTCAGTTGCTCCCTTGCAGCATGGTTGCTTATTGAATTTATTTACGTGGTTGTAGGGAGCAGCAACTCAATGCTATGTGGCATTGCATCCTCAAGTTAAAGGAATAAGTGGTGAATATTTCATGGATAGTAATAAAGCAAAAGCAAGCTATCACGCTCAAGATGCAGAATTGGCAAAGAAATTATGGGACTTCAGCTTGAGCATGAACAATCTTCCTTGATGCTGCTTGTGGCATTGATGCCTTGGTATGTTCCAAGATGTCTTTCAAGATGTCTTGGTGTGTGTTAGGAAGGCTTCTATTTATACGAGTTTGGGAGTAGGTGAGTGACACATGGTGGAGTCTAATTTGTGACACATGTTACAATCTGATTATAGGATTTTTAAGACTTTTTCTTCAAGACACATGGCATTGTTTGATTGGCTGAAATGCCTTGATATATTTTTAAGGTGACACATGTCAGCGATTGATTGGACCACTTATGTCATTGCTTACACGTACTGGGTGTCATTGCTTGCACGTGCTGATGTATGGCATGTGTCATTGCTTACACACGAAAGATTGCTTACGTCATTACTTACATGCGCAGATGTGTGATTAACATTTTGCATGCTTTTTATGTTTTTATTTCATGACACTCGGTAAATTTTTGTTGCCTCCTGAATGGTGATGGTAAAACTTAGTTGTAGTACATGACGCTCTATAATTGGCTATACTTTATGGACTTGGTAGTATGATGTGTCAGCTTGTGATAGGTTGAGAATTTTCCCTCTCTATAGTAACATAGTAAGTAATTCACCTCCATAATTTATCATTTAGCATCAAATCTAAAATTAGTATATGTATACTAATAAAAACATCCAATTTTTAGTTGGTTTGAAGAACTCAAATCCATTTAGTGATTAAAAAAATGGTTTTTTTAATAGCCACAGAAAATAGAGGTTTGCATCACAAAAACTAAATTACCACAAGAACAAAATAATAATAATAATAAACAAACTAAATTATATAGAGGTGGATTTTTTTTTTTAATCAATATGAGGTGGAATTAATTGAGCGACATTCATGATCACATCAGGCTGACCTGTACAGAATGGAGTTTGTGGATGTACAGCAGAAAAACACACAGGAAGTCAGTTTGAAGGCAGCAAGGTGGACTCCCCCTCAATCAGATGGTATTTATAAACTTAATGTGGCTTTTTCCCAATCAAAACAGTCATCTTCAGTGGGTATTGGACTCATTATCCGAAATAATGTTGGAGAAGTGTTAGCTGCTGCTTGTGATAAAGGTGTGAAGGAGTTGAATCCATTGTGTACAGCTGCTTGTGTGTTGAGGAAAGTTCTACTGTTCTGTCAAAGTATCAACTTTTCCCAGGTGCAGGTGGAGTGTAATTTTGCAGAATTGGTGGACTTGCTAAACTCTGACCGAATATGCTCTTTAGAGGTGGCATGGATTTTGGAAGATATTACTATTATTAAGGATAGTTTTAATTTTATTTCTTTTTCTAGTATTCCTTTAAGATGTAATTGAGCTGCACTAGCTTTAGCTAATGCTGCAAAAGAGAAAGATGAGGTCATTGTTTGTTTAGTCAAATGCCTCTCTTTTCTCTTCCCCATTGTACAAAGTGATATACATCAATAAAGTCTACTATCGTTTCTGCTCAAAAAATAAAAAATAAAAAAAGGAAAAATAAAAAAGAAGAAAATGACGTCTTGGAAATTATTATTATTTTTAAAGAACTACTATTATTTTAGTGAGATGTGCAGTTTGATGAAGATTCATATGTAAGCTAATTTTTTTTTTAAAATAATTAAAATAAAATTATTAAATAAATAGTAATAATAATGAAGATCATATGATAAGCTAATTTTTTTTAAAAATGTAATAATATAAATATAGTAAAATAATATAGTAAATACATTTTAATAAAAAAAAATTGCTTTAAGCTCTAATTGTTTAGAGTTTGGACTTTAACTTAAATAAATATCCATTTTTTGTTTCTTTATAGTAAACTTTATTTGCATAATATCTTACACGCAAATTTAGAAGCAAAAAACAATAGGTAAGGTTAATTTATTAGATTAAAACATAAGCATAAGTTGCATCTTGGGGAAAAAAAAGTGAAAAAAATACAACAATATGAGGTGTATGTGTGGGATTTAATTATAGGTATGTCTTTAATGGTTAAGAGAAATTATATGAAAAGCCATGACTTAATATATATATATATATATATATATAATTGATGATAAAGTTTAATCTAAATTAAATATTGTTAAATCTTATCCCTTTGTCAAGAGTCTTGTTGCTTAATATTAATAAATTATTAATAATAATATTAAGAAATAAATGCAAGAAAAAAAAAAAAAAAAAACGTGAGTTGTGTGAGATTTAAGTTTAGAAAATTTCATGATAAACCTTTAGTTTTATTTAAATTAAACAGTTGTTAAATGTTATTCCTTAATTTGATGAGATATATCATAAAAAATAATATAAAATTAATTTATTAATTAGTAAATCTTAAAATGTTGATAATAGACTTTTAGTTGGTGTAGAAGTCAAAATGTAGTTGTTTTTTTTTCTTTTTTTGAGAAAGAAACGTGGGTTGTTGTTTCATGTTTGGGATTTAAGTTTAGAATTTTTTTATAATATACTTTTAATTTAAATAGAATTTAAATTTGTTGAAATATTTAAGTTTAGAAATTTTTGATAATAAACTTTTAGTTTGAGTAGAATTTAAATTTGATGAAGTTTAAATGATAAAATTCTATCTAAATTAAACAACTGTTAAATATTATCCCTTAATTTGAGAAATATACATAACAAATAATATAAAATNAATATACCATAACAAATAATATAAAATTAATTTACAAATTAGTTGTTCTTAAAATATTGATAATAGACTTTTAGTCGGAGTACAGGAGTAGAAATCAAAACGTGGAGTTTTTTTTTTTTTTTTTTTGACAAAAAAATAACATGGATTGTTGTTTGGGATTTAAATTTAGAATTTTTATATGATATACTTTTAGTTTGAAGAAAACTTAATTTTTTTGAAATTTAAATGATAAATTTTCACTTAAATTAAAAAATTGTGAAATAATATCTCTTAATTAGAGGAAATATATCCTACAAATAATATAAAATTAATTTATTAATTAGTGAAAGTAGCCACTTGGCGCAATCATGGTTTTTAAGTATAACTTTCATTATATAGTATAGTATATGATATGATTTAAATCCCTTTCCAAAGAATAAATAAAACCAATGATTTCGATTTCATAATTGATTTTAGCACCCAAGAAAAGAAAAGAAAAAGTTATTTTTATTTTTATTTTTTGGACCCGAAATATGTCCAATTCAAATCCTACTGCCGAAATTTGGACACTAGGCTCAAAATATGAAAATATGCTCTATAAAAATATATCAAGCTATCAACATATCACAATAAAAATAAGGTTAAAGTTAACTCAATTGATAAATTATCTTATTGTCAAATAAAAAATTGAGATTTAAACGTCGTTTACACTAAAAACTAATTAGTGTCTTGATTTAAGAAATAAAGAATAATCATAAATAAATAAATAAAAATACAAACAACTCAATTTTGCAACTTCAACTCGTATTTTTCTAAAAATATAATAAAAAAGAAACAGACAATTAGCTGAGGATTTTTTTTTTTTTTTTTTTCCTTTTGAGGAAAATAGTAGCTGAGGAATTTTTTGATAAAAACTGACTATAGTAGCTGAGGAATCAAAAACTGAATATAATGGAAAGAATATGAAATTGTATATAGTATGGGTGTGGACTTGGGCTTTGAGGGTTGACCATGGTTATTAATGATCTTGTAGCAATTTGAGGGGGCTGGGGCTTGATCTTGTTCTTGATCATGACGTTTTAGTTTAGAAAGTACCACAGGACCCATCCTAGCCGTTGAATTGATATCACATCCAACAATCATATCCAATGATGTGAAGACAGAGGAATATAATGCAGTTGGGTCATCCTAGTAATACATCCTAGTCAGTCTTATAATTCTGCTCAAAAAAAAAAATTCAGTCTTATGATCATGAACCTTGTAGGGGCCAAATTCAATATGATTATATACCACGATCCAAAATTAGCAAAACCATTTAATAATTTCCCTATTATGGTAGTATATAATTTTTTTAATATATAATTTTTATTTTAAAAATCTAATTTATACATGAAAAAAGTAATTTAAAAATTATCAAAAAAATAGTCGTACTTTTTAGGTAATATTTTGTGAGAGTTAAAATTACATTTTTACCAAAATATCCTTTAATCTTACCTGTACTCTTTTTTTTTTTTAGATAAATCTCTACTTAAACTTAGAAAAATAAATATATTTTTAAACTAAAAAAAAATCAAACAGAGTAACCCTTAAATAATAGTTAAATAATAGTTTTGATATTACTTACAACCTGAAATCAGTAGTGTAGAGTAGACAGAAAGAGACGGAGTTTGTGATTGTGAGTTTGTCTGTTTGTTT
This sequence comes from Quercus suber, assembly GCF_002906115.3. Lineage (NCBI taxonomy): Eukaryota > Viridiplantae > Streptophyta > Magnoliopsida > Fagales > Fagaceae > Quercus > Quercus suber. The sequence continues at coordinate 1,787,911 of NW_027069545.1, forward strand.
GTTTTTGGCAAAGCAAAAGATGTGGATTTTCAGCTGGAAAGGGCCATCTGGGTTCTCAGCCTCTTCCACAGCTGAGGAAGTTACCCAAGGAATTGATGGAACTGGTCTTACTGCTATTGTCACAGGTCTTTTTCTTTTTAATTTTTCATTACCTGGGTGTTCTTTGATTTGCCTTTATATTCTAATTCAGTAATTTGTGGTTTCAGATTATTGTAAATCTCATTCAGGAATCAGGAGTGTGTGTGTGTGTTGGGCTTGGGAATAAATGGATGAAAGACTGTATTTTTTTAGATAAATCTCTACTTAAACTTAGAAAAATAAATATATTTTTAAACTAAAAAAAAATCAAACAGAGTAACCCTTAAATAATAGTTAAATAATAGTTTTGATATTACTTACAACCTGAAATCAGTAGTGTAGAGTAGACAGAAAGAGACGGAGTTTGTGATTGTGAGTTTGTCTGTTTGTTTGTTTTTGGCAAAGCAAAAGATGTGGATTTTCAGCTGGAAAGGGCCATCTGGGTTCTCAGCCTCTTCCACAGCTGAGGAAGTTACCCAAGGAATTGATGGAACTGGTCTTACTGCTATTGTCACAGGTCTTTTTCTTTTTAATTTTTCATTACCTGGGTGTTCTTTGATTTGCCTTTATATTCTAATTCAGTAATTTGTGGTTTCAGATTATTGTAAATCTCATTCAGGAATCAGGAGTGTGTGTGTGTGTTGGGCTTGGGAATAAATGGATGAAAGACTGTTTTTGTTATTCTGTAGATGCTGATGTTGTTCTTTCATTGGTATCAGCTTATTATGTAATGGTTTTTCAGTTATTTATAAAAAAAAATAAAAAAAAATAAATAAAAAAAAGCAGATTAAGAGGGTTTGAATTGGTAAACCAAGAAGAAATGACAAGGGGCTAAAACAATTTGATTTTTTGGTGAAATATGATAAAAATAATTTTGTATGAGAGTGAAGAAAAAGTCCTGGAATATTACAAAGTTCTCTGCTTTTGCAATGATATTTTTTGTGATAAAATCATGAACGTGTAAGCTGTAGAGTTTTCGGACTTGATGAAACCGTGCAAATACATGACTCACGACAAGTAGGTGGATTCAGATTCACTGTGGTGATTATCATTAATTGGTATTCTACTTTAATAATTGGTACTGATTCTCGATTGATTATAGTCCTGCTCTAATTGAAAAAATATTAGTTTTGTGGGAATTGTTAGACTGTTGGATTAAATTTCAAAATTAGCATGTTAGCATATTCAAATATTATCTATGTGAATTGATGATCCTTCAATATTGTGGTAGTTTTGTGAGTTCCCAAAAGTATACTTATTTAGAACTTGATTGCTTTCGAAGAGTGAACTCAGCGAAGATTTGTTCGAAGTATTTGGAAAGTGGGAAATTTAAAAAAGGGGGAAAAATGAAAAAGAATAAAGCTTTCATTTTTTCCTGTGTTCTTGTGGCATTGTGACTTCTTCACTTGTAATGTTGAGTTTTAGAAAATATAAAAAATTTCTTGGTGTCATTGCGGTGTTGGTAGTTCAATCTATTAAGACTAGTTTTTTTTTTTTCCTTTCTTTTTCCACTTTTTACTTTGCTGAATGTGTCTGATATGATTTCAGTTTCAAGAATACAAAAAGAGTGACATATTTACCTCACCCAGGTTGTATCCCTTTTATTGGATGGAACATTGGGTGAATTCTGCACATTTTAACATATTTCAGTTCTCACATTTATTTGAATTCAGGAGCATCAAGTGGTCTTGGTGTAGAGACAACACGTGTTCTTACGTTGCGTGGTGTCCATGTTATTATGGCTGTAAGGAACACTGATGCTGGTAAGAATGTCAAAGAACAAATACTGAAGGAAATCCCCAATGCTAAAATTGATGTCATGGAGTTAGATCTTAGCTCAATGGGATCCGTAAGGAAATTTGCATCAGATTATAATGCTTCAGGTCTTCCACTGAATCTCCTCATGTAAGCACACTATGCTGGAGCTATTGTAACTGTTTAAATTCCATTTCCATATAGTTATCTTTGTGTGTGCATCAGTGGGGGCATCAGCTTGGGTGCAAGCATGCAATCGTGTGTCTTTGCGTGCTGCATGCTTGCATAAATTTTTTTATCATAGTTGTTTTGTTGATTCCTTCTTTGTTGTAGTTTTTCATTGAACTCGCTAAAATAGAAATCCCTGCTCCCTACAAGATTCTTTTTAAAAAAAATCATGTTTGAGTCCTGCATTTAGGTTGGATAGCTCATTGATAAGGAGTGATATTGTCTATTGTTTGTTTGAAAGTAACAATGCAGGGGTGATGGCAACTCCGTTCAAGCTTTCCCAAGACAACATAGAACTGCAGTTTGCAACTAACCATTTAGGTATGTTACTCATTAGTTCCTTTGATCTATCTTTAAGGTGGCAATAATCTATTTCATGGCGAGTAGGGTTGAAAATATCAGAAAAAGGGGGAAATTTTAGTCACTGAATTATCCCTTCTTCATTTATTATTTTGGAAAATCATAAATAGTTTAATTTTCAAATCAGAAATAAAGTTTGTCCCAAGATCCAAAGTTACTTCTTTTAGTTGGGTTATTCCTTTAAATTATCAATAGGATTCAATACTTTTCTTTGGTAAATAATCCCAATCAAAACAGTCATCTTCAGTGGGTATTGGACTCATTATCCGAAATAATGTTGGAGAAGTGTTAGCTGCTGCTTGTGATAAAGGTGTGAAGGAGTTGAATCCATTGTGTACAGCTGCTTGTGTGTTGAGGAAAGTTCTACTGTTCTGTCAAAGTATCAACTTTTCCCAGGTGCAGGTGGAGTGTAATTTTGCAGAATTGGTGGACTTGCTAAACTCTGACCGAATATGCTCTTTAGAGGTGGCATGGATTTTGGAAGATATTACTATTATTAAGGATAGTTTTAATTTTATTTCTTTTTCTAGTATTCCTTTAAGATGTAATTGAGCTGCACTAGCTTTAGCTAATGCTGCAAAAGAGAAAGATGAGGTCATTGTTTGTTTAGTCAAATGCCTCTCTTTTCTCTTCCCCATTGTACAAAGTGATATACATCAATAAAGTCTACTATCGTTTCTGCTCAAAAAATAAAAAATAAAAAAAGGAAAAATAAAAAAGAAGAAAATGACGTCTTGGAAATTATTATTATTTTTAAAGAACTACTATTATTTTAGTGAGATGTGCAGTTTGATGAAGATTCATATGTAAGCTAATTTTTTTTTTAAAATAATTAAAATAAAATTATTAAATAAATAGTAATAATAAATTATAAAATCAGTAAATAATTTTAATAAAAAAAATTGCTTTAAGCTCTAATTGTTTAGAGTTTGGACTTTAACTTAAATAAATATCCATTGTTTTGTTTCTTTATAGTAAACTTTATTTGACATAATATCTTACACGCAAATTTAGAAGCAAAAAACAATAGGTAAGGTTAATTTATTAGATTAAAACATAAGCATAAGTTGCATCTTGGGGAAAAAAAAGTGAAAAAAATACAACAATATGAGGTGTATTGTGTGGGATTTAATTATAGGTATGTCTTTAATGGTTAAGAGAAATTATATTGAAAAGCCATGACTTAATATATATATATATATATATAATTTTGATGATAAAGTTTAATCTAAATTAAATTATTGTTAAATCTTATCCCTTTGTCAAGAGTCTTGTTGCTTAATATCTTAATAAAATATTAATTTAAGAACATGCAATGCAAGGAAAAAAGAAAAAAGAAAAAAAAAAACGTGAGTTGTGTGAGATTTAAGTTTAGAAAATTTCATGATAGACCTTTAGTTTTATTTAAATTAAACAGTTGTTAAATGTTATTCCTTAATTTGATGAGATATATCATAAAAAATAATATAAAATTAATTTATTAATTAGTAAATCTTAAAATGTTAATAATAGACTTTTAGTTGGTGTAGAAGTCAAAATGTAGTTTTTTCTTTTTCTTTTTTTGAGAAAGAAACGTGGGTTGTTGTTTCATGTTTGGGATTTAAGTTTAGAATTTTTTTATAATATACTTTTAATTTAAATAGAATTTAAATTTGTTGAAATATTTAAGTTTAGAAATATTTGATAATAAACTTTTAGTTTGAGTAGAATTTAAATTTGTTGAAGTTTAAATGATAAAATTCTATCTAAATTAAACAATTGTTAAATATTATCCCTTAATTTGAGGAAATATACCATAACAAATAATATAAAATTAATTTACAAATTAGTTGTTCTTAAAATATTGATAATAGACTTTTAGTCGGAGTACAAGAGTGGAAATCAAAACGTGGAGTTTTTTTTTTTTTTTTTGACAAAAAAATAACGTGGATTGTTGTTTGGGATTTAAATTTAAAATTTTTATATGATATACTTTTAGTTTGAAGAAAACTTAATTTTTTTGAAATTTAAATGATAAATTTTCACTTAAATTAAAAAATTGTGAAATAATATCTCTTAATTAGAGGAAATATATCCTACAAATAATATAAAATTAATTTATTAATTAGTGAAAGTAGCCACTTGGCGCAATCATGGTTTTTAAGTATAACTTTCATTATATAGTATAGTATATGATATGATTTAAATCCCTTTCCAAAGAATAAATAAAACCAATGATTTCGATTTCATAATTGATTTTAGCACCCAAGAAAAGAAAAGAAAAAGTTATTTTTATTTTTATTTTTTGGACCCGAAATATGTCCAATTCAAATCCTACTGCCGAAATTTGGACACTAGGCTCAAAATATGAAAATATGCTCTATAAAAATATATCAAGCTATCAACATATCACAATAAAAATAAGGTTAAAGTTAACTCAATTGATAAATTATCTTATTGTCAAATAAAAAATTGAGATTTAAACGTCGTTTACACTAAAAATTAATTAGTGTCTTGATTTGAGAAATAAAGAATAATCATAAATAAATAAATAAAAATACAAACAACTCAATTTTGCAACTTCAACTCGTATTCTTCTAAAAATATAATAAAAAAGAAACAGACAATTAGCTGAGGATTTTTTTTTTTTTTTTTTTCCTTTTGAGGAAAATAGTAGCTGAGGAATTTTTTGATAAAAACTGACTATAGTAGCTGAGGAATCAAAAACTGAATATAATGGAAAGAATATGAAATTGTATATAGTATGGGTGTGGACTTGGGCTTTGGGGGTTGACCATGGTTATTAATGATCTTGTAGCAATTTGAGGGGGCTGGGGCTTGATCTTGTTCTTGATCATGACGTTTTAGTTTAGAAAGTACCACAGGACCCATCCTAGCCGTTGAATTGATATCACATCCAACAATCATATCCAATGATGTGAAGACAGAGGAATATAATGCAGTTGGGTCATCCTAGTACTACATCCTAGTCAGTCTTATAACTCTGCTCAAAAAAAAAAATTCAGTCTTATGATTATGAACCTTGTAGGGGCCAAATTCAATATGATTATATACCACGATCCAAAATTACCAAAACCATTTAATAATTTCCCTATTATGGTAGTATATATATTTTTTTAATATATAATTTTTATTTTAAAAATCTAATTTATACATGAAAAAAGTAATTTAAAAATTATCAAAAAAATGGTCGTACTTTTTAAGTAATATTTTGTAAGTGTTAAAATTACATTTTTACCAAAATATCTTTTAATCTTACCTGTACTTTTTTATTTTTTTAAGAATAAATCTAATTTCTACTTAAACTTAGGAAAATAGATATATTTTTAAACTAAAAAAAAAAATCCAAACAGAGTAACCCTTAAATAATAGTTAAATAATAGTTTTGATATTACTTACAACCTGAAATTAGTAGTGTAGAGTAGACAGAAAGAGACGGAGTTTGTGATTGTGAGGTTGTCTGTTTGTTTGTTTTTGGCAAAGCAAAAGATGTGGATTTTCAGCTGGAAAGGGCCATCTGGGTTCTCAGCCTCTTCCACAGCTGAGGAAGTTACCCAAGGAATTGATGGAACTGGTCTTACTGCTATTGTCACAGGTCTTTTTCTTTTTAATTTTTCATTATCTGGGTGTTCTTTGATTTGCCTTTATATTCTAATTCAGTAATTTGTGGTTTCAGATTATTGTAAATCTCATTCAGGAATCAGGAGTGTGTGTGTGTTGGGCTTGGGAATAAATGGATGAAAGACTGTTTTTGTTATTCTGTAGATGCTGATGTTGTTCTTTCATTGGTATCAGCTTATTATGTAATGGTTTTTCAGTTATTTATAAATAAATAAATAAAAAATCAGATTAAGAGGGTTTGAATTGGTAAACCAAGAAAAAATGACAAGGGGCTAAAACAATTTGATTTTTTGGTGAAATATGATAAAAATAATTTTGTATGAGAGTGAAGAAAAAGTCCTGGAATATTACAAAGTTCTCTGCTTTTGCAATTATATTTTTTGTGATAAAATCATGAACGTGTAAGCTGTAGAGTTTTCGGACTTGATGAAACCGTGCAAATACATGACTCACGACAAGTAGGTGGATTCAGATTCATTGTGGTGACTATCATTAATTGGTATTCTACTTTAATAATTGGTACTGATTCTCGATTGATTATAGTCCTGCTCTAATTGAAAAAATATTAGTTTTGTGGGAATTGTTAGACTGTTGGATTAAATTTCAAAATTAGCATGTTAGCATATTCAAATATTATCTATGTGAATTGATGATCCTTCAATATTGTGGTAGTTTTGTGAGTTCCCAAAAGTATACTTATTTAGAACTTGATTGCTTTCGAAGAGTGAACTCAGTGAAGATTTGTTCGAAGTATTTGGAAAGTGGGAAATTTAAAAAAGGGGGAAAAATGAAAAAGAATAAAGCTTTCACTTTTTCCTGTGTTCTTGTGGCATTGTGACTTCTTCACTTGTAATGTTGAGTTTTAGAAAATATAAAAAATTTCTTGGTGTCATTGCGGTGTTGGTAGTTCAATTTATTAAGACTAGTTTTTTTTTTTTTTCCTTTCTTTTTCCACTTTTTACTTTGCTGAATGTGTCTGATATGATTTCAGTTTCAAGAATACAAAAAGAGTGACATATTTACCTCACCCAGGTTGTATCCCTTTTATTGGATGGAACATTGGGTGAATTCTGCACATTTTAACATATTTCAGTTCTCACATTTATTTGAATTCAGGAGCATCAAGTGGTCTTGGTGTAGAGACAACACGTGTTCTTACGTTGCGTGGTGTCCATGTTATTATGGCTGTAAGGAACACTGATGCTGGTAAGAATGTCAAAGAACAAATAC
>NW_027069546.1:0-8807 GCF_002906115.3 Quercus suber
CTGGCTCAAGGCATTGTAGGGCCTAAGGCAACTACTCTAAGTGAGCCCTATTTTAATATTTTAAATATTAATAAAAGATTTACTTAATTTTTAGTTTTTTTATTTAAAATCCATTTTTATTTATTTCTATTTATTATTGACAAATAGAAAAAAAAATCAACAAATACAAATAATTCTCTGCCATGTGGTATTATTTTTTCATATCATAACCAAAAGACGAATGAAGTTACAAAAGATAACATGTGTCATTGTTTTATACATTGTCAAAGTCGTTTTGTGCATCCAAAATTTTGAGATTCAACTTTTATTAGATATAAATATAATAATAGATAGATAGTGGGGACCTCATCTTGATTTTAGTTTGAGTATGGATATAGACGAGTCATGTGTCTCTAGTTAAAGTAAAAAAAAGTTACAAAAGTAAAGATGATCGGGGAATCTGGGTAACTAACCTCTAAAATCAAACTTTATAGTTAGTTGGCCCGGTTCGGAAAGAATATCAGATAATAGCATCTCAAGCCTAAAAGGATCGATTTTCGGGAAAAAATCGACCCTTTAAGAATCGGTTTTTATGTTTTGACGTGGAAAGTAGCCTACGTGGAAATCGAGTCGTATAAACTCAGTTTTTTATATAGAGCTTTAGAAAGTCGATTTTAGTGCCTTGATATGCCACGTATACGCCGCATAGATCTCGAGACTTAGGGACTCGGTTTGCTAAAAGTGAAACCGAGTGTCAGAAACTCGATTTTCTAAGAGTAACCACCATCTGACACGTGGTCTGTGTCCCTCTCCATCAAAGCAGACTTCACGTGTTCACTGCATAACTCTTAGTCCCAGCATACTTCACTGTCCTGTCTCTCAGTGCTTCAGTTGGCATTTGTCTAATATGTTGACTGCATTTTTCTCATACATGTTCACTTTCACTTTTACTTTCACCTGTGAGTCTTCCCTCTCTCACTCTCCCTCTCACTCTCATACAATTCCAGCATATCCTCATGTCAGGTAAGGGTCTCACTCTCTAGTTAGTTGTTAGTTATTAGTTGTTGGTTGTTTGGTGTTTGGTGTAAGGGTCTTTAATTTATTTATTTATTTNTACTGCCTACTTGGAAGCGGCTTCTGCTCATCTGGGTGGTATGCATGCTCCCTCTCAATTCCTTTCATTTTCTTGATTTCGTTCATGTTTAGGGCCAGGAAGATTATCCTGCAGCTGGGATCCATGGGCTCTGTCCGTTGGGGACCTACTTGGTTTGGGTTAACTTGGTGTGGACTTGATCCTACCATGCCAACTGTTGCACTCACGAAAGCACAAATTCTTTCCCACAGACGGCGCCAATTGTAGGGGTCGGATTTTAGCACTTTGCCTTAGGGATAAGTGCCCCAAGTCTAACAAGCCCAATATAATGAATGTGTAGAGAATGTGTAGAAGAATTGGGCTTTAAAGAGTGTAACAACAGCTAAAAATGATTTAAAAGATGGATAAATAAAACGAATATGGACTTAGACAAGCAATTCAGTCCTCGGCACTAGTCTGAGGAGCTCCTATTTATGATTTCGTGAATGATAATGGCAATGGTTACAAGGCTAGCCCAGACTACTACAGTATTTTCTCTGGTAAAATCCCGATCCCCTTTTCTTAGAGTTCCTTCTTCATTATATACTACTTTCCTTCTTCATCTCGACCATACACGTGCATGTTAGATCTGCCGTTATTGATCATTTGTCACATCAACCTTCCTCCCAAAGCTCTTAGGTAGTAGCTATGAGCCTACCAAGCTACTGCTCAGGTATCACTTCCACATTTAATGCGGCTAGAGTGTTAGTTGTGGAGCATTTAATGTGGAGGTTGCAGCTTTTCCTGGAATTGCTTTGCCACCATGCTCCATAGTGTTTGCTTGTTGTACTTATATTCTATCCTGGGGTACTTTGGAAGGTTGTTTTTATCGTTAAGTCCTTAGTATCATCCTCGACCTTCGCTAGCTGAGGACAGGGTTTTCTTCGGTATGGTTTCCTGGGCGGCCATAATTACATTGCCTTCCTCATATGCGATTATGGTTTCGTCATGGGCTTTAGGCCCAGTATAGAAGATGGATGCATATTTTTGGGCTTTATGACCCCACAAGATATTATTTTAATTACATTAGATGAGATAATCTAATTAAAATTAAAATAAAAAATAAAATTTCATGGAATAATGGGATAAGAATGAAGGGTTTTTGTATTTTAAAAAATAACTTAACGTGGCCTAATTTTTTTTAAACTATAGAATAACATTATTTGTTCTTTTTTGTTAGAAGGTAAGGGGGGAAAATAAAGAGAAGGAAAGTAATTGTGTTTTTCTTTTTAAATTGGAAAAGTAACAATGTTTTGATTGGACTTATATTAACAAATTTGAATTTTTGTAATTGGTAGTGGTTTAGTGGAGTGGGAATTTATTTAACCAAAAAGAACAAAAAAAAAGTGGAAATTTATCAGGAACTGATGCCACAGGTTGAAACTCTCAATAAAAAAAATAAAATAAAATGCCAGGTATTTGACTTAAATATCCACCATTTAAAATGGACAAAGTCATATTTAAGGATTTTAAATTTAAAACCTCAAATTTAAGAACTATGAATTGCCTTGATCCCTGCCAAGGGTACATAGGCACTTAAATAAATTATTAGGTGCAACCACAAATGAATAAAAACACATATACCTTCAAACATAAAAATAAATAAACTTATGTTCAAAAGCAACATGTTGGAATCAAATGGCCTTCCCTTGAAATAAGGGATTGTAATTAAGAGATATATTATTTTGAATGGACATTACTCACATCAGTAAAATCCATATTCATAAAGGCCTATGGGTGAAATTATGTTTGACAAATTTTACTGCATTAGAATTTGTTAAACATAATTTAACAAAATTTGTTAAACATAAAATAGCAATTTTTGTTAAACATAATTTTACATTTTTTGTTAAACTTAATTTTACATTTTTTTTTCCAACATAATTTTTGTCATGCCCGGTGTGACCCATTCTCCTTTTCATCTCCAACTATGTTTCTTATACGTTAATTTTTGTGTTGTAAATAGGTTTACTAATGGCTCCACAAGGGACTATTTACTTCCACAAACTTCCTGCATCTGTACAAGGTGCAAGTGGTTGTCATATGATATTGACCCTTGGTCGCCTTTCCGTCGAACCTGAGGTTCCAAATGATGCCTTATTGATAAGGCAAATTTGTTTAATCTCTCAAGGGCTCTGCATTTACTTGGTACACTCAATTAAAGCTAGGGTCAATTCATACTTGGGATGATGTACAAAGTGCTTTTCTTGCCCAATTTATAATCTCAAAAAGAAAAGTGTCAATCATTGACTTAGCTGATGCTCTACAAAAATCGAATGAAAGTGTAATTACTTTATTACAAGATGGAGGAGCCTTAATCTCTAATGCTCTGAAAAATTGACTAAGCAATTTGCGGTACAATTATGCTCAAATAATCTCTTAGCAGAGATTGCTACTTTTCTAGAGTCTGTAGAACCTCAACGTTAGGTTTAGAAACAAAAGATAATTAAAAAAGTGTGGTGGTTAAAAAAAAAAAAAAAAAAAAAAAACTGCTCAGAATAAAAATTTCCTTTTTACTCAATGTGACAAAGTTGGGGCAAACTTTCTAACCCCCTTTTTTTTATACAATGAATAAAAAATCAACTTGGGTTTATTTTTGATAGTATTGTACGTGCATTATATAAAAAAAAAAGTGATAGAGAAAGAGGGGAAAAAAAGAGTGAGACTTATAAGTAATCTATAATTTAGGGTTTTTAAACTTAATAATTTAATTTAGATAAGTGAAAAAGAGTAGTGGATAACTGGATATTATTTTACCTACATTAGATGAGATAATCTTATTAAAATTAAAATATAAAATTAAACTACATGGGATGATGGTATAAGGATAAAAGGTTTTTTATTTTAAAAAATAACTTAACGTGGTCTAAATTTTTTTAAACTATAGAATAACACTATTTGTTCTTTTTTGTTAGAAGGTAAGGGAGGAAAAACAAGGAGAAGGAGAGTAATTGTGTTGTTTCTTTAATTGAAAAAGTGAACGTGTTCTGATTGGACTTAGAGTAATGTTAGCAAATTTGAATTTTTGTAATTGGTAGCGGTTTAGTGTAGTGGGCAGTTATTTAACCAAAATGAAAAATGAAAAAAGAGCAGGAAGTTATTAGGTACAGACGCCATAGATTGAAATTCTCAACAAAAAAAAAAAAAAATTAAAAAAATATTGTAATATTTTATTAACTAATAAGTTTCTAGTGCGATGTATAGATAATTTTGTAATATTTTATGTAAAACGGTTTTAGAGAATATTATACATATATTATAATGAAAAAATAATCTAAATTTGAGTAATGAAATATATACATTTTGAGATATTAAACATTAGTTTAGTAGCTTCACTGCACATTTGTAGCATTCTCAATGTAAGTTATTTATTTATTTATTTTTTTAATCATGGAACCAAAAATAAATGCAAAAGAGTAACAAAATCATGAAAATCAACTAATCTATGTTGTGTTCATAGATTGCATACTATGAAATGAAAGTATGCACAACTCTCTCATTGCCTTCCACTCATCGATAGTGTGACATTAGGTTGAGGGTTCATGTGACTAAAGACAAACTCTGTAGTCTACCAAATGAATCAAATTCTCTAATGTATGACCTCATATTTATTGACAGTTCTTATCCGAATATCTATTCAAAAACACCAAGCCACCTTTAAATTAGTTTGTAGAGAAATTTCTAAACTCTAATCTCAATACACAAACCCACCACAAAATAAATCCAAAATAAATCCAAAAAAAATAAAATCAAAAATCAAATCTACTTCTCAAAATCCCCTAAACTTTCAAATACACAATCTCCAAGTCCATTGTGATTCAATCCATCTCCTTTCTACTACATAAACCTATCTCATTCGCAAAACCTAAAAATGTCTTCAAAAGTTAAATACTAAAATGTTAAGACCAAGTCCAAGTTCAATACCAATCCGACCACCAATAGTCTACCAAATCACTACACAACCAATGTAAAATTTCACAAGATGATTTTATATAATCCTAAAATTTCACCAGGAAGCTAACTAATAACATTATAGCATCTTCATATCAACAAATAAAAATATAAAGGAAATAACATGGGTGCACCACTACATATACTATCAAATTCTTTCCCAAGCAAGTAGTGAAAGGAAATCAAAAGTTCTAGTACACATCTTTCCAATTTCCATTGATCTGCAAAACAATGCGACATTGTAAAATCTTCAACCAAATCAAAAAGACCCAGATAAAAAGAAAACCCACAATTTAATTGGATTGGTAATATTGCGCTTCAAATTGTTAGATATCACATGGTTTGAAGTTGACTATTTCTTCTATAGCATGGCGAAATTACAATGGGATACTTCTTTGATATCTCACACCAGAGAGGAGATAGGTCCGAACTGGCTAATATTTTTTTAACACCAACCTCACTAACCTATTTATACTGATAGCATCAAGAATTGTTTTAAATTATATTTTAACTATTCTGATTAAAAAATATTTATGTTTTCAATAGAATAGTTTAGGAACACATAGGAAAACAAATATTTCAGAAGCCATCACATGAACCCTCAACCTTATCATTAACTTCCCAAAGAAGCCAATGCCTTACCTTTCCTTCTCACTGTCTTCCTCTTCCTTACGTGGCTTTCTCTCCTAACTCCAAGATAATTCCCATTCTGGTCAGATTCCCTTATAGATTTCTTGATATATTCTGAAATTTCAAAGATGAAAAACATATTAGATCAAGTTAAACTCAAGCCTTAACAAGCCACAATTCAGACGCAAACACAAACCATTTGCAACTTAAAGCCAAGTCTTAGATGGTACTGACAACAGAAACAAAGTGTAAAGATAGACACCAGAGTAGAGAAGGAAGAAATTGAATTGCAAATGGGTCTAGGGTTTTCAGTTTTTGGGTTTCTTGCGTATGGTAATGTAGTTGGGCTTTATAAGGAGTAGTTTTGTTTAAAAATAATAATAATGATGTGGCAAACTCTGGAGAGATCAACAAAAAGTCAAAAACTTTGGTTAGGAATGAAGTGAAGTGGTGAGAAGAGAGAGTTTTAGTTACAAAAGATTTTTTTTTTTTTTTTTTTGGGTTAGAAATTGTTGTTGTTGTTGTTTTTATTTATTTATTTATTTATATTATTTTTATTATTTCTAGTTAAGCCACATCAGCGCTATCATTATTTATTTCCTTATTATTTTTTTTCTTTTAGATTTATTGGTTGACATTTATTGAGCATTTCCTTACATGTATGTATTCTATCTCCAACTCTATCATGTGTCTTTCCATTAACCCAGACTCTTCAAATGCCTCTATTATATGGAATTCTGACAGTCACTGATAGATTACAACCTCCTCACCTTCTCTATTTGTTGTAACTTGTAACGTTTTCCATTTATTAGGTATGATATGACAAATATTGCCATGTGGCAAACAATTATTGATACATGTCAGTATTTTTAGCATGCGTAAAAAACATGCACTATATATAAGTTCTACTATTATAATTAATATCCACTGTAATCTTAAATGCTCCATCAAATTTTTTTTTTTCTTAGATATTTTTTAAGTGACCGAAAAGTCACGTTTTACCATAACTAAATCACCCGTAACAAAATCTATCGTTTCCTAACGAAAAAAAAAAACTCTTTCCTTTTTCTTTTTCTTTTTTGTTTTTTTCCCCTCTATAACTCCTAAAACACAAATCTAATTATATATTATGAAATTTGGATTTTAAAAAATTTATGTTTTTTTCCCTTTCCATAAACCTAAAGATCTACACTCACTTTCCTCTTTTTTCCATTTTCCTATTACCATAACATCTACACTCTCTTTCCTCTACTTTCATTTTCCTATAACCACCACCCTTAACGTTCCAATTAAGCATATCTCTACACCTCTCCTTCTCTCCTTCTTTATCAGCATATGATCCAATATTACCTTTTATTTTTTTTTTTCCATTTGAATGTTAAGCTGCCAATATTTTTCTTTGCCATTTTCATTCAGCATTTATTTATACTTCCTATTGCATTGCCATAATAGACTCCTTTTACCTTTTTAAGTTTACTCTTTTTAAACTGTTACATTTTATGGGTCTATCCAACCTTTCATATGTTGATATATGATTGTTACCAAAAAAATTAATAAATCTTCTACATCCTTTCCTCTTCTTTGAGAAAAAAGTCAAAAACTTCAACTCTATATATTTCTTATATTTGGATTGTCTCTTTCAATCACTCTAATACATTTTTCTCTCCAAAAAAAATCTCTCTAATACATGAAGTTTAGGCGTTGTAGCAGGGAAATTAACCTCACCATGGCAACAGTACCTCCCTCCCTCTCCCTCTCTAACCTTATTCTTCATGTATTTGCATGTTCTCAATTCACATATTTCCTTCTTTGTATTGTTCATCAAAATTTCCTTCTTTGTATTTAGAATTTGTGGTTGAATGGTTATTTTGTGACCAAAGATTTATTTTTCTTAAAAGCTTGAAATGGTTAATATTATCTCAAGGTTAGTGGTAAAGTTTTGAATCTCGATGCTTGGATGGGTTTACTTTAGATTAATGTTTGTATAACTTTAAGCATAAAATAGTTTTATAGGAATCAATTTGTTTGTACAATTCTACTTGTATTTTTAGTACAAAACTTATATTTGGTTGGGATTCTTCTTTGTATGACATGTAGTACTATTTCACGTCTTTGTTCTTATGATGCTGCATTGATAAAAACATGTGAAATTTGGATGAGAAGCAACGTCCTATAAATACCTCTACTTCCGATGCACATAAAACACACACAAGCATACTTTTTTCCTTTGATAAAAATACGCAAGCGTACTTTCATTTTGAGTTATACATCAATTTGACCATTCATTAATTTTATTTTATTTTTATAATGATTTGCATGTTGAGTATTCCTCTTATTTTGCGCGTTATGTACTTTTTTCCATATTTATTATCCGCAATCTAATGCCTTAGTCTATCCGTTTGAATATTAAATTGAGAAAGTATATACAGTTTCAAGTGTAGCACAAATAGCTTATCAAAAAGTGTAGCACAAATATATTTTGTTGTGTTTTGCAATAAATTTGTTTATTTATTAATTTTTTGGGCTTTGATATCTATTATATAACTATTTTACTATTTTGTTTGTTTGTTTAATTTATAGGTTACATCATTGTTTAACAAATGTGTCTTTTTTTTTTTTTTTGGAGTAGAGGTGAATCAACAATACTTTAGATATATGGGGAACTTTATCTTCAAGACTTTCTTAAGTTTTTATGTCTCTCCTCTTTTGGATAATGATTCTAAGGATTATAATGGGTCCACAATTTTCCACGTTTTCTTTACACGCATATATAATGATTTTTTTTTTTTTTTTTTTTTGGCGATAGTTAGAATTACAATAACCAGCTTTTTAATGCATTCTCAGCAAATTATATGAAAAGAAACAAACAAAAGAGAGAATAATTTACATTACAATATCCTATGCGAAATTTCCACGAATAGGATATTTCTAATAGAAAGACAATTTCTTTCTTTTTGCCTTATTAAATTCAAAATAGATATATAAATTACTCGAATACAAGCATCATACATATTTATCAATATCATATACTATATATATATATATAACCGAAGCATCCGACTTTTTTGCAAGCTCCCACGTTTTTACACATTAGCATTATTAAAAATAAAAAATA
>NW_027069546.1:13128-28803 GCF_002906115.3 Quercus suber
GGGGTTAGAGTGCTAGGTGGGGCACGTGGGACTTAAAAAAAATATCTGACCTTTATTTTATTTTTTTGACTGGGACGTTACAGACTAAACTTATTTGAGGAAAATTTTTTTCATGAAAATTCATTAAACAAGAGATTACTCTTACTGGATTAGAAGGAAAACTGATGCCGATGGAGCATCTAAATATATAGAAGATTCCTCTTGGATCATAAGAAATTTTAGCATGAAAATGGTGTTAATGAAAACAGTAAATTCCTTAGTCATAATTTAGTTAAGCCATAATTAATTGTTTCTGCTAAAATAAAAGGTTTATAATAATTTTGGAAAGAAAAAAAAAAAGTGTTGACTGGGTCTTATCTTGTACTTTGAGTTTCGTGAACCCTTCAACATCTTTGCCGTTTTTTAATTATTATTATTATTATTATTATTATTTTGGGATGAAGATGGTCCAGCGTGTCTGCTTCTATCTTTTGCCATGGAACTGTCAATTTTCATCCTTCTGGTAGGGTGGAAAAGGATCGAATAATTGACACTAGAGACTTTTTCTTTTTAGAAACGACACTTGAGACTTGAGAGTGTTAAAGAAAATTACAAATTTATCCTTTCAATATTGTTTTTCTTTATTTCATGATAAAGTATTATTTCTTTCCTTTTTTTTAAAAAAATATTTATTTAAAAAATAAAAAACATGTTTTTGATATAGACTCATTGATCTCATGCCACATAATAACAAAAGTAATATCACATGTACTGCCGTCCACCATAGCCATTGTTGTGGACACAACAAATCAATTTTAATGTCACTATTTGAACCACTTATCCTTTTTCTTTTCTTTTATTTGTTATTCTTTGTAGGAGAAAATTGAGTGATCTTCTCATGAGAATGTCTGAAAATATTATTTTAAAGTTCTTTTAAATTGTAATTAACTAGGAGAAAAACAAGCAAAGTTTTTACTTGAAATTTGAAAATATTTTAGGCCAAAGCAAGCAGAGGATTGGGGAAGTAAAATAGAAGGGTAAAATTTACAAATGAAAAGAAAAAAGAAAAAGGAAAATAAAATGGCCTAGAGCATTCACATTAAGAGCATGAAGGCTTGGAGGTGGGATGGGTCTATTTTCAGTATGAAAGGCTCCCAATGTTTTGTTATAGGTGTGGTATTCTACGGAGGAGTGTTATAAATACATGAGTAGAACTCACCTTTGAAAATTGACTTGAAAAAAAAGGATGCTCTAGAACTCATAAACATATGGTATAGTTTATACTTAATCCATGTAGGACATTAGGATTATAACAAAGACGGTGACTTATAATTCGGTTATTGGTTGAGAGTTGTAGCATCGAGGCAAACAAGTCAAGGTGGTGTAAAAAATGATCATCAATATTGGTCTTCAGCTTCAACTGATAATGACCAACATGGGGAAAACTTGCAACCTATCTCAAAGGAGAAGGAGCCTAACTTAATTTCAAAAATTTCATCGGAAAAACAAAAAGATGTGATATGGACGGGGGCAACTCCATTAAGCCGGATTTGAAGGATTCGGTGGATAAGGTAAAAAATTAGGAACCACAAGTTGTGTTTCTCACGGAAACTAAATTTGTTTCCTCGAAAAGTTGAATCTCTGAAGTTGAAGTTGGAAATGAAGTATGCTTCGGGTGTTTTTTAAATGGTTTGGGGTAGGTAAACAATCTGATGCTTAGTTTTATGGTTACTTGAAGACATTAACCTAGTTTGTGAAAATTTTCATTTAGTTCCTTTTGTTAGTTTTTCATTTAATTGTAATAGTTACTCTAGCTTTTGTTAGTGTTGCTAAAGAGAAAGAGGAAGTTATTTCTTGGTTTGAAGAATGTCCCGATTTTCTCCTTCCCACTTGTATAATGTGATTATTAATCAATAAAGTCTACTACCGATTTCCTAGACAAAATGGGCTTTTGCCCTTTTCGGGAAAATTAAATTGCTTTATACCCCATTTTCCAAATTAATTAGGAAAATGCACCTCTTTTAAAACTCGATTTATGATAAATCGAATTAGAAAAAAAAAAAAATCCTGAAGCCCTATAGTGGTATTTTAAGAAGTCTATAGTGACGTTTTAAGGACCTATAGTGACGTTTTTTAACTCGACTTCAATGAAATCGAGTTGTAGGCAATTTTTTTATCCATAACTCGATTTCATTGAGGTCGAGTTAAAAAAGCATCACTATAAGGTCTTAAAACATCACTATAGGCTCCTTAAAAACGCTACTATAGGGCCTAACTTGATTTATCACAAATCGAGTTTTAAAAGAAGGATATTTCCTTAATTAGTTTGGAAAAAGGGGCATAAAACTATTTAATTTGTTCGAAAAGGGCAAAAGCCCATTTTGTCCCTGATTCCCCTCAAAAAATAAAATAAGCTTCAAGGTGGCTAGCTGTTAAGCATTTGAGCATCTGACTGTAGCTTCTTAAAAACAAAAGAATTGACCAAAATGTTAATGAAGTATCAATAATACTGCCTTTAAAAAAAAATCTTACCTCTCTCGTCCAAACTCTGTTGTGCAGAACCCATTCTCTCTTTCTCTCTCTCTCTCTCTCTCTCTCTCCCCTTGAAATCTCTTGTTCCTCTTTCCTCTTAGTTCAAAATCACAAAGTAAAGATGTCATCTAGTCCACTGTGGAGCTGCGCTGTGAAGAACGAAGTCCATAGTGAGCTGTGACTTCAGATCTAGATCTTTTGGGCTGCCATTTCGAGGGGGAAAAATGGTAGATCCGACCGGTTTTACCCTCTCATGGGTCTAAAAACCATCAGGTTGGACCGTGGGTTGAAAGGTTCATGGAAAAAATACTTTATAAAAGTTTCTAAGTTTAGAAAACAGGAATTGTGCCTGGTTTCCGATTAAACCAGTGCGATCATTTGGTCTGGTTTAGTTTTTAAAACTATAATATTAAGTGACGTTGTAGTCATTAGCAACAAAAAAGTTTGTGCCAAACTTTGTCCATAATCAAAAACCTACTAACAAGCCAAGGTTTGTTATTTCTGAAAAGGATTCATTGCACATCGACGGTCATATTATATAAATGACCTATACTAGTGTGAAATAACAATTTGATAGAAGCGAACAACGTCCAACCCAATATGATACAATTTGCATAAATCCTATCCTAAGCCTAGCTTTATTTAGATAAGCATAAAAATCGTCAACTTAAGCATAAAATTCAAATAAAAGTAATGATAAAGTAGGACTAAAGTAGAAGAATTCTACATCAATTGAACTCCTCATGTGACTTCACTTATTCAGCACTGTATCACACATTCATGAAGAGTGCCAGAGAAGTGTTGAAGGACACTGCAGCAGCTAACATGCATAAGAGAGGAATTGGAGGAAAGTATATGGAGACAGGAAATAATTGAAATGTTTTTATTTTGCTTACATATAATTTTTTGAATACTTATTTGTTTATTTATTTAATTTTTATAGGTATGATTGAAATAAACTTTTAGTAGATAAGTAAACAAAATATCAGTAAAAAGCCACATCCAAAG
The DNA here is from genome assembly GCF_002906115.3 of Quercus suber. Lineage (NCBI taxonomy): Eukaryota > Viridiplantae > Streptophyta > Magnoliopsida > Fagales > Fagaceae > Quercus > Quercus suber. The sequence goes on from NW_027069546.1 coordinate 16,648, forward strand.
GCATTTGCCCAGTCGACTTTACCTTAGAGGACCTGATCCTCATCATCAGTCATCACTAATTTTTTTTTTGTTGGGTTAATAACGCCTAACTTGGATCGAGTTGAATTTATCAATTTCTAGCTTGTTCAAAAAAACTCTGCCTTTGGTCCATTTAAAATTGCATCATTTAATATTTTGCACATTTTAGATTTGCATGTGTAAATCTCATTACCAAAAAAAAGGTCCAGAAAACACAATGTATAGCATGTAAGGCTTAGTTTATTAGGGTTTAGCATATATATAAAGTCTTCCAATTAGTTTATATCTTCGTATACTTACCTTTGTACGCTTCCTCTTATTCATGGAGGCTATACATTTTCCTTGAATACTTCTCTGGCACCCTTTACGAATGACCGCTTGCTCTTGTTAGAAAACGGGTCAGGAGAGAACAAAAAATGAGAGAAAACAAGAATTGCATAAATGTAGAGACTCATAGCAGGGATATTATATAGACCTCTATTAGGGGCAAAATGGATAAATAGTCTTAATTTTAAAACTATATAGCAAAATACTCATCTTTTTCGAAGTATTTAGCAAAATGCCTATGTTTTGAATTTCGATTTTAACAAAAGCGAGTTTTGTGTAAACCTTGTTATTTTCAAAATCAAGTTTTATATGTATTTTTTTAGTAGAACTCGACATTAGCAATATTGAGTTCCACTTATAAATTTTAAAAAAATTTAAGTGACAAAATATTACAAGTGTCAATGTTTGAAGCAACCCATGAACACAACATGAACTCGACACGGGTTTTTACGGGTTAAGATTGGGCCTTAATGGGTTTGGGTCATAAACGGGTTGACTGGAAAGGGACACAATAAGAAACGTGTCATAAGCAAATGAACTTGTGTAACGCGCAATAGGCATGTTTAATACGCCAGTTTATTTGTGTCAACCCAAAATTACCCACTTAACATAACCTGTTTAACTCGTATAACAAATAGATATTTATTTTATTTTAAATTTGTCAAATACCTTTTATATCCAACATATAATTTAAATTTAAAAAGAAAAGTGAGTAATTACAAAAACTTACAAGGGATATAATTGGAAATTGAAACTTTACAAACCCTAGATCTCTAAACCCTACAAACCCTAAATCTCTAATACTTATATTTTTGTAACTACTAATACCTATATTATTTATTTATTATTATTATTATTTATTTTTTTGCCATAAAACTTGCACAAATGAAATTGGATGAGCTTGTAGAAGATGTTATGAATTTGGACATCAACAAAGAATCTATTGATGATAATCGTAGTCATAGTCAAGATTAGTCTACTGTTTGCTCCAATTCTTTCAATATTGATACTTAGCATTTAGTGAGTTCCAAGGATATTATATTTTTGTTGAACTATGTTATTTTATTTTTGTTAAACTATGTTATTTTGAATTTGGGTTAAAGTATATGCACTTCTTTTGGAGTGTAAAGAACTTATTTCTAGATGAATATTATATTTTTGTTAAACTATATTATTTTGAATGTTAGTTAAAGACTTGAAGTATATGCACTGCTTTTGGGATTTAAAAAAATTATTTCAAGATGTATGTTATATTTAATATTATGCAGGTTGAAATGTATTGTGTTACATTTATATTAACCTAACACGACTTGTTTATTAAGCATGTCAAATGGGTTGGGTTAGGTCAACTCGCCTTATTAACATATCGGATTAAGGTTGAAGAATCATGACACGATTATTAAATGGGTCGGGGTTAGGGTTGAACCATTTAGATGAATGCCCCTACTTCGACATGACATGAACCCGACACCCTAATCCAAATTGACACCCCTACAAAATATGCACTAAACTAGACATTGCTAATGTGGAGTTCCAAAAACCGAGACATTTTGTTAAATATTTTGAAAAAATAGGTATTTTGCTACATAGTTTTACAATTAAGGATATTTACCCATTTTGCCCTCTCCACTGGTATCGTTTTCTTGATATTAAAAATTCAAAATTGGGAGCAGTTAAAGTGGGACAAACCGTGTTTGAAGGTATAGCTAGCACTGGTGAGTGATCAGCCTGATTGTACATTCCATGAATACAAAAGTCCAAATAGCGAACATTTTTCAATTGACTATTATAAAATAACTATGATTTCCATTTTTATAAAACTAATCAACCATAAGCATATGAAATTTCAGTGCTAACATTGGTCAGAAAAGTATCTTTGTTTGTATAGTGAAGTACAACTTCTAGAAGACTAGAATCCCCTTTCTGCTTTCAGGCTAAGAATGAGATCATCCCACAAATCTATCATCAACTAGAGTATGTTTTGAACTGTTAATTAACTACTTAATTTACTTACACCTAAAGGGAAAAGAATATACTTCGTCTCTATCCTTACTCATTCCTCTTCCATGCTTTGCCAACGGCCTACGAAAGAATTGTGTACCGAGTCATCATATATCCTTGGTGCAAGAAGTCCAAGAGTAAAAATTTTCCATGAGTAATTTGCAATTAGGAAGATGCTAATTAGTTATTACAAAGTTTACTACAAAGTGTTTACTAAACAAACATGTAAGGTTGAAATTTATCAACCATCTTGTTGGCTTTACTCCATGCCAATTTGCTTGTAATTTAGCACTTAGTAACATTGTATTTAGGTGGGATTATTGTAAGGGTAGTGTGTGAGAAGAGGTGAAGAAAAGCTCAAGTATGTGCAAGAAAGCAGGGGTTCGTGGCTAGGACTCGCGGTTGACTCGTGACTGGCAAGCCGCCAAATGCAGGCACGTGAGATGCACACAGGGAAGCTGAAGGGTCGCGTCAGCTGTCGCACTATAGGACAAAAGTCCCAGGTTGGCTAGGCCGTTATGTCGCGACTTAGACAAGCCGCGAGGTCAAGCCATCAATCAGCCCTGTTTGGCAAAAAATGACTTTTCGTATTCCAAACATATACCACTATATATAGACCCTTATACCCACTAATTTGAGAGAGCTTCCAGAGAGAATTTTGTGAGAGAAACCCTAGAGAAAAACAAGATTGCCTCATCCCCAATCTTTACCTTAGAGACTCTATAAATTCCTCTACTCTCTTCTTCTCCATTGTCACATCCTTGAGAGGTTATTGACTAAATCTTTATCTCACCACACCTACGTTTGTGAGAACGTTCATTTGGTGCTAAGGGAAGCAATTTGGAAGGAACCAATATACATTGGTTGATGCTATGGTCTAGCAGTAGAATCCGGGAAGTTAAAGAAGAAATAGGTTCGGCGTAACCTCATTAGAGCAAGAAGCTTGGAGGGCTTAGGTACTTGGGTAGATTAGGCTTGGAGGGTCTTTTGTTGTTCATGTATCCCAACTACATTCTTTAATGGATTATTTGACCACTTGGAAGGTGGCAGAGAGGTTTTACGCCGACAACTTCGGTTTCCTCTTCGATAACACATTATGTGTTGTCCATGTATTTGTATCTTCCTTCTCTTTATCTTTACCTTATATTTACTGCTGTGGATGTATTTATATTTGGCTTAGATTTTTTATCAATTCTATTATGAGCTTGTTAGATGTTCCGCACATTAATTGTTTGATATAAAACTTGAATTGGTAACTTTGTAATTGGGGGTCTAAACGTTCAAGGGTGTTTTATACACATATTGAACTTTCAATTGGTATCAGAGTGGGTACACTTGTTGTGATTTAAATACCTAAGCATGATCCTTGACCCCTTGTGTTATTTACCATGGATGTTGCATTGTATGCATCTTTGTATGATTTGGTTAGTGTTGATTGTAACATGCCACGTGTTTGTGAAAATGCCTCTATGAGTATGAATCCTCATGATTGTGATGCTATGTTACATGAATTTTTGGATGTTATTGATATTCCTAACATCAAACTCTTAAAGAAAAAGGCTAAGAAGTTTAATAAGGATTTGAACAAGTTATTTTGTGAAAAGGTTGATTTGATTGATAAGCTCAATGAATCTAACAAATTGGTTGAAAAATATAAGAAACTTGCTAAAAATTCTGTTGAAAAGCTGAAAGAGTTTGAATGTTTGAATATGGACTTGGATGCTAAACTTGTTTTGTCTAACAAACTTGTTGATGAGCTAAAGTGTAAAAATGAATCTCTTAAGATGCATGCCAAGTATTTGATTGTTGAACCTATTGTTAAAAGGGATGAAATTATTTGTTGCAATCATGTTATGGTACCCGATTTTGTGCATATTGTGTGTTCTACCCCAAAAGACAAATCGGTGTACATTCCTCCACATAAAAGAAATCAAAAGGTAGAGAGAAAAGTTGTTAAGTTAAAGCCTTTATTTAGGTCTCAACCTAAGGCTTTGGATGGATCTAAATTTGTTCCAACTTGCCACCATTGTGGTGTGATTGGTCATATAAGATCTTAATGTTATAAGTTGAACAAAATCATGTTGCTAGACCTTTTCTCAAAAAGCCTAGTGGACCTAAACGCATTGTTTGTCACCATTGTGGTGTCTTTGGTCATCTAAGATCTCAATGCTCTAAGTTTCATGCTTTTAAAAGAATCACAAGAAAAGAGAAACTTGAGCCTCTTGGAAGTTGTGCTAAAAAGAATAAACCGGATATGAGTGAAAATAGCTTGTTGTTAAAGAAAGTGTTTAATGCTCTTAACTCCTTGACTATGTGCATCTCCGGTTCTCATTCTTCCAACCCTTGTCTCACTTCTCATGAGACACTCATGCCAAACAATCATTCCGTTTGGATGAGGAAGGGTTCCTATGGTTGAGTTTTTGCTCTTTTGGTCCTTGATCTAATTCTTTCGATCTTTGTGGGACTTTTCATGCATTGCATGTTATATCTTCATGCATTTTATGCATCTTGCATTTATTCATATGCATTGTTTTTGTTTTGATCTTACTTTTATGTCTTTGTTTTGTGTGAGTAAAAATCCAAAACCACATAAAAAGTAAAAAATTCAAAAAGTATTGATCGTATATGTTTGAGCACATATCACATGTGAGTTTTGTCTTGTACCTTCGTACAAATGGCCTTATGCATTTACGAATTTAGCTTGTTCTTTATGCACTTATATCTTTGTGGGAAAAATCTTGACATCTTTGTGTGATTGTTGTAAATCGATCTTCAAGCTTGTCATGAATGATTAGTCAATAGTCTTGTTAGTTTTGAGACATGCATAGACTTGTATTTATATATCTTCCCACTCTTTATTTTGTTGTTTTTACTTAAAGAGCTCATCAAATATAAATCTCAAAATAAAAAAGAGATAATGAGCTGTAAAAGCCGTCGCACTTACTAGTATTTGAATAGAAAAAAAGGGAAAGCGACTTTTATGAAAATGTATGATGCCCAAAAGCTAAAGGCTTGTTCATCAAATTGAAATATCAAAAATTTCAAGTATCAATCTCTAAAAGAGATGTAAAGATCAAAAATGATCAAATGTTATCATTTGTAAAGAAGTCAAATGAAAAGCTTCAAAGAGATTTTATGTAATCATTTTCTTGTGGGAGGTCATATATGTTCATTTTTATAATTAAGATAGACCACTTGACTTAGTACTAGTTGTGTATGACTTGATTGAATTGGTCATTGAAGCTTCGCTCTAGACTATGGACTATTCCACATTTGATACACACACACACAACACACATGCCTAATGTTCAATGAATGCTTTATTCATTTGTTCGATTGTACTTGTTTAAATATGATGTGTGTATGCTCAACTTTATATGGATCAATCCAAAAAGATTTTTGATCATTTTTTATGTTTTTGGAAGTGATTTTTATCACTATTTGTGTTCTTGTTTAGTGCTTACATTGTTTTTCAATGTTTAAACATGTTTTGTGTTGAAAAACAAGTGTCAGAATTTTTGGCGACTCGTTTTGACGACTTGACTAGTTGCGAGTTACAGTCGCGAGTTACAGTCGCGAGTTTTGGCGACTTGCCCAGTCGCGAGTTACAGTCGCGAGTTTTGGCGACTCGCTTTGGCAACTTGCCCAGTTGCGAGCCCAGTCGCGAGTTCATCCATAAGCTTTGGTGACTCACTCGCGACTCGCTTTGCGATTTGTCCAGTCACGAAATGCCCAGAAACAGCTTTTTAAAGGGCTTTTTGTCTGAAACTTGTTTTTAACCTCTCCCATCCTCTTTTAAACCCTTCTTTCAATATTTTTACATCAAAACCCAACCAATTTGAATAGTTTTTCATTCCTTTAACATCTCTAAGATAATTTTAAACTCTTTTCATTGATTTGGATCCTTAGATTATGTTTTAGTGAGTTTTGTGCTCTTGGTTGGGATTTTCATCATAGGGGTTGAGAAAACTTTATTTTTGACAAATTTTTGAATGGGATTGGTTTCTTTTGTTGAGTTACTTTGGTTGTTGGCCCCTTGTGGCAAAAACAACATGTATTAAGGGTGGATTTCATGATGTTCATACATTGTTTCACATTATTATTCATAGTGTGCATGCTCGGTGTTTGATAAAATGTCTCTTAGGCATTTTCTTGCTTGTTTGGACTCCGATGAGTATCAAAATTTGGGGTTTCTCATGTTTTCTCATTAGGAACATGTTTGGTTTATTGGTTGTGTATTTAACACACCTTGCCCCACATGTGCATTTTCCATGCATTGGTCATGCATTGCACTTTGCCACCTCTTGCACACACCTTGCTACCCTTGTCATGCATTGGTTCATACATTGTTTCTTCATCCTAGCATGTCATGTTTACCTTATGCTTTGTAGCATTCTGTTTTGTCTTAGGTTTGAGCTTCATTTCCTCATGCATCATTGCACCCTTCATGCATCATTATCATTATTCATACTTTCATCTCTTGCCCTCTTTTCTCCTTGACCCCTTTGTCTATTTGTGTCAAAAAGGAGGAGAGTATACTCTAGAGTAGTATACTAGAAAGTTTTGTCATTTCTATATGACTCTTGTGCACATTCTTAGGGGGAGAAATTCCATTTCTTGTGCACATTTGTAGGGGGGGAGATATTCCATGGGGGAGATGCATATACCAAGGGAGAGAAGACTTTGTTTGGTCAAGTTGCTCACATGTTTCACATCTTATTTACTTGATCACATTTTACTTGTTACATTTTACTTGTTCGTTTATTACTTGCTTTACTTTGAGGGTCTAATATGTTTTGTGCAAGTGTTTCAGGTTACAAGTATATATGTTCCAAGTTTATTACAGCTCCTATGATTCATGATAGGGGGAGTGATATGATAAGGGAAGTACTTTATAATTTGTATCTGGTATCTTTATAAGTTGTTAAGGTTTCTGTTTATGTTTGTACCCATGTTGCTTACGTAAGCTTTAAGGGTTTGTTTATGCACACTTGTAGGCCTTTGTGGTTTGTGCCATGCTATATGCAGCCTTTGTGCTTTGTTAAATCAATATTTCTAACCTAATGCCACGCATTCTTTTTTAAGTACTGTCACTCTTATGCCTTTGTAGGATTTTTCCTAGATACACATACTTCATGTATTGTGCATTGGTTGAGTGTTGGTCATTCAAGTGATTTGCTTTGTGTTTGTTATCTTGAATGTCCGGATGTTTATTTCAAGTGTGAATGAGCATTGTGATCACTTGGTTATAATGATTGCATGTTTTGGTCTTGCCATGGTTTATTGCTTTATTCCATTGTGCTTGATCGCATTGTGCTTGTTCCATTTTCTTTACAAGTTTTCTGCATACAATGAACTTATTGTGTTGTTATGTTTCAGGAGTTACTTGTTCTTATGGTTTTAAAGCTCCACAGATTCTAGAGTTAGGTGTGAGTGAGTTTTCCAACTGTTCTCAACTCACGCGTTAAGTCTAGAGTTTGTTTTAGGGTTTTTTCACGGAATAGCCAGAGGGGGAGATTGTAAGGTTGAAATTTATCAACCATCTTGTTGGCTTTATTTGGTGCCAATTTGCTTGTAATTTAGCACTTAGTATCCCTATATTTAGGTGAGATTATTGTAAGGGTAGTGTGTGAGAACAAGTAAAGAAAAGCTCAAGTATGTGTAAGAAAGCAAGGGTTCGCAGTTAGGACTTGTGGTTGACTCGTGACTGGCAAGCCGCCAAATGCAGGCACGTGAGATGCACACAGGGAAGCTGAAGGGTCGTGCCAATTGTCGCACTACAAGACAAAAGTCCCAAGTTGGCCAGGCCGTTACGTCGCGACTTAGACAAGCTGCAAGGTCAAGCCACCAATCAGCTCTGTTTGGCAAAAACTGACTCTTCATATTCCAAACACACACCATTATATATAGACCCTTATACCCACTAATTTGAGAGAGCTTCCAGAGAGAATTTTGTGAGAGAAACCCTAGAGAAAAACAAGATTGCCTCATCCCCAATCTTTACCTTAGAGACTCTACAAATTCCTCTACTCTCTTCCTCTCCATTGTTACATCCCTGAGAGGTCATTGACCAAATCCTTATCTCACCACACCTATATTTGTGAGAAAGTTCATTTGGTGTTAAGAGAAACAATTTGGAAGGAACCAATAAACATTGATTGATGCTATGGTCTAGTAGCGGAATCCGAGAAGCTAAAGAAGAAATAGGTTCGGCGTAACCTCTTTGGAGTAAGAAGTTTGGAGGGCTTAGGTACTTGGGTAGATTACGCTTGTAGGGTCTTCTACTGTTCATGTATTCCAACTACATTCTTTAGTGGATTATTTGACCGCTTGGAGGGCAGCAGAGAGGTTTTACGCCGAGGATTTCGGTTTCCTCTTCGATAACATATTGTGTGTTGTCCGTGTGTTTGCATCTTCCTTCCCTTTATCTTTGCCTTATATTTACTGCTGTGGATGTGTTTATATTTGGTTTAGATTGTTTATCAATTCTGTTATGAGCTTGTTATCATGTTCCACACATTAATTGTTTGATATAGAGCTTGAATTGGTAACTTTGTAATTGGGGATCTAAACGTTCAAGGGTGTTTTATACACATATTGAACTTTCAAAACATAACAATAAATGTGATTGAATTCACCCAATCCTATCAACTTAGATTTTATTTATTTATTTATTTAATATTTTAAATGGATTATTGAGCAAGAAAGGGGCTTCTATTAGCATTAGTAGTTGTAGATGGCACCCATCCTGCTCTTGCTTATGGTATCAGGTGAACTTAAATTTGAAATTTCGACCCATGTTTTTATTCCACTTCACACTTAATATACTATAATATTTGTGAAAAAATAATCTTAATCATGAAACGGAGAAGATCTTCATACAGATTCCTATCGAAAACTCATATTTTTTAAATGTGCGAGTTTAGTTCAACTTTTTAAAATTGTGTTAAAAAAAAAAATCACATTATTAGACCTAAAATGCATGTCAATAACACTTTCACAATTAATCTTATGCGGTAAGATGTTATTGGTTGTTATGAGTGGACCGAAAAGTAATTTAAATGGTTGATTCAAATTAGAACTAATAACAACTTACTACTTAAAATTTGTTGCGAAAGTGTTTGTTGAGGGGGAAATTGATGTCCTCCAAAGAAATATGGGAAAGCCAAGCCGAAACTTAACGTTGGACTCTAAGATGATACCTAAAGGCTTTAGGTGTAATGGTAAGCCTATCCAAGCAAGAAATACAGGCCGCACCTTAGTAAGAACAACGTTAAGGCCCAATAAAACACTTCATGATACTTAATTAATAGATTAGTGGTCCCATTACAATAATACAAGAAAATAAAATTCTCTAGCAGTGGGGTAAAATTATACTTATAGTCCAGCAGTTAATTATTAAACAAATTCAAGAAGGTGTTCACTTCAGGCAATCCTTGTGTGTCTTGGTCAAAAGGGTCTAAGGTACTTTCTGCTACTACTACATTAATATAAGGGAAAAATTCTATTGTTACAAGCACATTATATCCTTCAATAGAAAAACAAAAAATAAAGATCAATGGCTCCATGGTGAGAAGAAATGGGTTATTTAGTATGGTGTAAAGGGAGAGAGAGATTCTAGCTCAGTGCAATAGGTATTAAACCAAGATTCTTGTAGAATATGTATGTGGGGTATGAGTTTGGTAGTATAGGTTGTTTTGAGTGAGTAGGTGTATAAGCTTGTAATGTTATGGTAGAACTAATGCTAAAACTAAGTCTTTAATGAGAAAATGGTTGTTTATGATTGATTAGGAAGTATTTATGGACTTAGGATATGCTAAAAAGGAAGAAGAATGTTTGAGGTTAAGTGAGTGTGTGCTAAGAAGGATGATTTATTAGCTGGGGAGAGTTAAACTACAAGCTAAAATATGGCAAAGTGATAAGAATGATTGAAATTTCAGAGGGGTTAGTGTGTGTTTATGGGGCTGATGTGATTACCCTTTTATAGTGGAGCTTAAGGGGGTGATTAGTAAAAAAATCCAAAAATGTAGGACTGGTCAGGAGGCAGAATGGCAGACTTTCCATCCTAGGATTTCACTATAAATGGTTGATCTTCTTTTGGGGCTGTCTTGTTTCTTTGGGCAACATGACACAAGGGTGAATATTTGGGTAAGGACAAGGATTTGCTACAAGCAAGTTTGCAGCACTTCTTGCATATTAGTATATGTGTCAAAATATTAAAAGGACACTTGTCCATGACCAGTTAGAAAAAAAAAAAAAAAAAAAAAAAAAAAACTCTGTTAAGTTTTTAACGTTTCTCTCATCTTACTCTCTTTCTCTATCACACACACGAGAAAAAATAAAATCACAAATCCTTCTCTCTCTCTTCAAAATCCACCAACGTTCTCTCTCTCCTTCCTCTATCCTCTTCTTCTCAAAAACCTAGCCACATCCTTGGTGCCTAGCATAGCCCGCCACATCCAACTCATCCCTCACCACCAGTCTTACTTCGCCGCCAAAAATCACTACTCCAATGCCGCCTCTTTGCTGTAATCTCTCTCAAGACTCTCTCTCTCTCTCTCTCCTCGCACTCGTTCACCCTTCTCTTTCGATGCTGTGATGAGTTTTTTGGGGATTGATTTTGGTTTATGGGTTTCTCATTGAATGAGTTTAATGGGTTTTTAAGATCTGATTTTGATAAGGGTTTGATGGGTTTTTGGGGTTTGATTTTGGTTTATGGGTTTCTTATTTTATTTTATTTTATTTATTTATTTTTTTGTGTTGGGTTTCTCATTGAACAGGGTTTAATGGGTTTTTGGAATTCAATTTTGATGAGGGTTGAATTTGTGTGAAGAATTTGAGTGGGTTGGTGAAATTGATGGTTATGGGTTTGAACAATTTCTGCAATCTGTTGAGTTTGGCAGAAGTTTTGGTGGTGGTTTGGGAGAGATTTTGTGGCAGTGGTAGTGGTTTTTGTGGTGTCTTAATGTCTTGGCAAAAATGGGTTTGAGATGTGGTGATTTGGGATTTGAGTTGCAGTGAAAGGGCTGGGTATCTGAGAAGTGAGATGAACAAGGGAAAGAGAGAGAGAGAGACAGTGTGGGGGGGGGGGTTTGAAGATAGAGAAAATTTTGCATTTTTGTTTTTTCCGTGTGTGTGTGAGAGAGAGAGAACGTTAAGAACTTAACAGAAGTTTTCTTTAAATTGGTCATGGATAGGTGTCTCTCTAATATCTTGACACATGCAGGAAGTGCTGCAAACTTGTTTGCAGCAAATCCTTGTCCTTTGAGTAATCCTGCATTAAATGTTGAGATTTCTGAGGCTATGTTCAACCAACAGGATCAATGCAGGTGTTAAGAAAGAATTTTGGTGTTGCAACTAAGATTTGAACCCTAGAAAGTAGGATTCAACACCCCAAGTCAGGTGTCAAACTCTAAGCCCACTTTAGAGGGTTATGCTGGAGATCCCTTTATGCTCTCCAAACCACATTTTCCCAAAATATTCCCTTTAGGCACATGAACCAATTCTTAAACGTTTTTTGACATTTATAGCATTGATTTGTTGAGATTTGAGTAACTTGGTTATGGCTTCCTTCCATTGGAGATAGAGTCTTGAGAAAAATGATGAAGTCCCATTACTGTAAAGACCACATTTTGTACCTTTTACAACTCGGGCTCCCGTTCCTTGATGATGCTCGAACTCTAAGGCCCAAGGCCAGTTTAGAGCCTAATCAGATATCAAATTGACTTGAGGAGTGTTAAAATGGAAAATATAACATTTTAAATGAGCAAAAATATATTTTTGGAAATAAAATAACCAAAGTGGCCCACA
>NW_027069546.1:28964-33614 GCF_002906115.3 Quercus suber
TTTTTTTTTTTTTTTTTTTTTTTTTTTTTTTTTTTTTTTTTTTTTTTTTTTTTTTTTTTTTTTTTTTTTTTTTTTTTTTTTTTTTTTTTTTTTTTTTTTTTTTTGTGGTGTAGTTTATGTTTGTGTATGTCTATTTAAGTTAGTTTCTTAGTTCTTTTCATTTTTTGTGCATGTTAGTTTGTTAGATTTTCATTTTAGTGTTCTGCTATGTTTTTGCACTTTTAGGTTTTTTGGGAAAGGACTTGCTTATGCATAATCCTGCCTACGCATGCAGGCTTGATTATGTGCATGCAGGCCTATTCTAGCGTGCGTGATGCCATTGCCCAGAAACCCTAAATTTTTGTTTGTTTGTTTGTTTTGCCTCTGCCTTCACATGTTTGTTCTGTTTAGCCCATTTTTTTATATATGTTTTAGGCTCTATAGGTTCTTGTTTTGCTATCACATGTTTAGATTAGGGTTTGTCTTAGCTTTGATACCATGCCATTCATTCACTTGCCCATTCATCAATGCCATAGGTGCTTCGTTGCTGAGAGGTAAGTACATGGTAAGTCATGCATTAGAAATGTCCATGCAATTGGGTTTTGGTTTTGTTTTTATGATATGATGAAACATGCTTAGACGTATGATATATCTTTTGTTCGATGATATGCTTGTTGCCTATCTCTCTCAAATAATAATTATATTTCAATGATAATCTCATAATAATTATAATGTGGCATTTTTAATAAAAAATTACAAAATTATATACAACTGGAACATCTTTTACAGTTTAGTGCAAGTACTTTTACAAACTAATGAGTGGTGTGTGAGTCATTATTTTTTATTATTTTGTTACAAAAATCTTAGACTCTCTAGTATCTTTTTGTGACCCAAGCACTTCATTTTCCTTTCCTGCCATTCTCCCAACTATTGTGGCTGTAGCTACCATCACTATCATCACTGCTCTTCTTCTACTGTAGTGACTCCTCCAAATGGCCTTCATTGTCACTGCAACAGCCAACACAAGCTCTGTCCTTCGCTAATCTCCATATATGTCCGTTGACTGCTAATCTCCTAAAGATCTTTATGTTTCTTTGTTGAGATTTGTTTCCAATGGATCCACAACTAGCATGAAAAAATGTTTAAATATGTTTCATTATAAATCTTCAAATATTTGAAGTATTATATTCAAGGTTTTTTTTTTTTCAAAAAAAAAAAATTGGAAAAAAAAAATTGGTCCTTTTATCTATCTCTTCCATGAACCAATGGTAGTAACTGTGGGAATCTTCGTTGCCTATCACTTTTGTTGCACTCATAATAGTCGTTGGTTTCTTGCTCTTGACATTAGACTACTCTCATTAACAAGAGAGGATTTATGGCCAATCAATATAGACTAGAGAGAGAGTTACGTAAAAGACTTAGTATCCTTAAAGTTGGTTCTCTTCAACTCATATTTGGATTTTTGTTAAGAGAGTTTCTAGTAAATTACTGTTGGCTTTGAGATGGTATGGCCACTTGATTAGGAAATTGGAAAACGGTAAAGCAAAGAAAGGGAAAATAGGGGAGGAGAGAGTGAGGGGCTGAAGCCAATCCTATCCTTTTTATTTTGGCATAAAAATAAATAAAATCCGATTAAAGATTACATGGCAACTTTATGATTAAATAGCTGATATGACATAGGACACTTAAGTATATTATATATATTTGAGAAATAAACTGCTAAACACACACACATCCTTTAATTACACTCTTCCCCAAGTTCAAACACATTATTTAACTCAAAGTACCACTACAAAAAAATTATCAATTTGTCACACATATATATTTGATTTTAGTTTGAAACATTTTTCCCTTTTAGTACTTGTCATCCCTCCGGCAATAGACATGGCTTTACACAAAAAGAACTCAACCAAGGTTAAACAAAAATTCTAAAAAAGATTTTGCCGAATATTTTTAAAACAGTAAAAGTCTCCAATTTTTTTTAATTAAAAAAAAATAAATAACAATATTTAGCAAAACCCCTGCCCCATGCAAAATTTCAACATCTAAGTACCAAAAATCCAACCAAATGATTACAATTGGCCAAAATTATACAAGTGACGAAGCAAAGATAAGTTGTCTCATTGGACAATTTTATTTATTTTTAAACATATTACATTACACAGTTTCGTACATAAACATAGGAAACCATAATAGTCTAGGCATCAACAAAGGGGTAAAGTTCATATCTAACGTTACAACTGCCACCAACAACTCGCCCACCTCGTTTTCCATTGCAACAGTTGGGAAGTTCACTAATCGCAGTTTCAAGACACTTCTTACAATCAAGACCTGAAAGGTCCCTGGTGCATTGAGCCAAACCATATAGTTTGCTTGATGAATCAAGCTTTAGGTCCCTGGTAGCATAGAATTTTGGATTGGCATAAGCTTTATTAGATAACCTGCTTAACAAATCCTTAACTTTTGGATTGAATGAAGTGGGATTTTCTACATCTTGGACGTTCCACAAGTAGAACTTGTTTTTGTTATCGATTTCTCCAAAGAAATGTTTATTCGAGTACTTTAAAAGGCAGTTATCATACCAAATTATCGCTCAGGTCAACGATCACCAAGCTCTTTGCCTGCATCAATGACACGTCTTACAGTTTGTTTTTGAGACATCACCTCGGCATAGGGCTAAACCATTTGCTTGAGCTTGGCCTTGCCCAGTCGAGCTGAGCCCAAACCTTTTTGAAGGAACTTTGGTGGACAAAATTTTTAGCAAGCCATTCAAGTTTGTACCATAAGGGCTATTGGCAGTGTAGTTTTCGGTTTTCCTGGCTAAAACAAAAATGGTATAATGGGTCTGCGCAATTGACTGCATGGAGGAAGAGGCTGAATAATAGAAAGCTGAAGGAAATATATTTTGAGCACAATATGTTGAATGAAATTGAAGGTTAGTTTTGTGGGTGTGTAATATTATCTACAAGAACTCTATAAATAGACGAGACTTGTCAAGTTTTGGCCAAGTTTGAAGTAGAAAATGCTGACTTTATTCTTAGTGGCAACCTCATCTCAGTCCAAATCCTTTTGATTAATAAACCTCTCGTACAAAATCGCACTCAGACTTTGAACGTGCTGGAGCGTAGAGTCAATAATCTGGTGGCGCTTTTATATTAATTAACTCATGAAAGTTCTAAGGAAACTAGAAACAAGCCATTCAAATTCGTGAGGGATCAATGCAAGGGCGGCTGAACTTGTAATTCAGGGGGGTTCAAATGAACCCCCTGACTGGAAAAAGTATATATATACATAATATTTTTTTTATTAATTTAATTCCCTTAAATTAATGGGATTAAAGTTTGAAAGATGTCACTTGCTCATGGTTCTGCACGTGCTCAAAATTAATTTGAAAACCATGAGCAGTGGATAACGTTATTGACTCCAATGCTCAGTGTTTTGAAAATTGGTTTGTTAAAAAATATAAATTATTACCTAAAATTTGAAATTAGACAAGAAAGTGTCGATTATAGAAGTGGAATATGGAAAAGGGTGAAAACATGGATAGTCATGGTGCTATTTTATTTTTTTGCTGGGTAAGTGTTTATTCGGGGGATTGAACCCCCGAGCTAAAGGTAACATGAGGTACTGGGTACCACTTGGGCTACAAGGCCCAGTGGTAGTCATGGTGCTGTTTGATAAAAATAAATAAATGAAATACATACATATATATATATATGTATGTATGTATGTATGTATGTATGTATCTGAACATTTTCGCAGAAGGAATTATGGGATGAATTGGGCCTGGCCTTCAGTGGCGACGCTACTTAGAGCCCAGGGTGTTCTCAAGAACACCCTGGCTTGAAAAAAAAAATTGTATATATATATATGTAATAATTGATTTTTTTTTATTTGTTTACCCTTAAAAAAAAATAGGAACACTCCCAAGCAATATCAAGAACACTCAATCAAATTTTTATGCCAAAAAATTTTGAACTAAAATCTTTAAAAAAAAAAAAAAAAAAAAAAAAACCAAACCAACCAAAACCAATACAAATATGCATAAGGTGTTGTCATTGATGTGCCTCATCAGATGAGCTCGCTGCCATCCCATAGTAGCTCTTCAGTTTCCTTCTCTCCTCATTGTCACTCTTTTTCTTTTGGCATTTTTGGTCTGGGTTTTTAAACAAAATGTTAGTAGAGAAACCCAAGGATAAGAGGTCAAGACTCAAATGACTTCCACTGTTTCACACCTACCCACTTTCTACTTCTTATTAAATGCCTTTTTTTTTTTTTTTTTTTTACAAAAGTACTAATGGTCGGACAAACCAACGTGGCTTATCTGCCACACTTTTACTTTTTTTTTTTTTTTTTTAAATTTCTTAGAAAATCATTTATAGTATTCTATTCTTTTTCTTTTGACCCCTCCTATGTAGAGGCTTATTATGCTTTATTTATTTATTTATATATTTATTGAGTTGTGAAATTAGCTTAAAAAATTTGAATAAAAAGAGGTAAAATTTTGAAATGAATTAAGATTTATTAATTTATATAGATTTTTTTTTAATACAAGATAGAATCCTACTCTAGCTTAATTTAAATATATGTGTGTAAAGCTCCTTCGTGGAGACTTGAACCCCAGCCTTTACCCCACATCCCATAAGCATTTATACTTGTGGGTGACCATCA